>NC_140987.1:426084511-426152539 GCF_052327205.1 Somniosus microcephalus
TCTCTCCACATCTCTCTCTCTCACCCCTCAGTCGCTCTCTCTCTCCCCCTCAGTCGCTCTCTCTCTCTATCTCCCCATTCTCTCTCTCCCCAGTCTCTCTCTCTCTCACTCCCAATCTCTCTCACACTCCCAGTCTCTCTCTCTCTCTCACTCCCAATCTCTCTCTCTCTATCTCCCCCCCAGTCTCTCTCACACTCCCAATCTCTCTCTCTCTCACACTCCCAGTCTCTCTCTCTCACACTCCCAATCTCTCTCTCTCACACTCCCAATCTCTCTCTCTCACACACTCCCAATCTCTCTCTCACACTCCCAGTCTCTCTCTCTCCAACTCCCAATCTCTCTCTCTCTCACATTCCCAATCTCTCTCTCTCTCACTCCCAATCTCTCTCTCTCTCACATTCCCAATCTCTCTCTCTCTCACTCCCAGTCTCTCTCTCTCACACTCCCAATCTCCCTCTCTCACACTCCCAATCTCTCTCTCTCACACATTCCCAATCTCTCTCTCTCTCACTCCCAGTCTCTCTCTCACACTCCCAATCTCTCTCTCTCAGACTCCCAATCTCTCTCTCTCTCACACTCCCAATCTCTCTCTCTCACACTCCCAATCTCTCTCTCTCACACTCCCAATCTCTCTCTGTCTCTCACACTCCCAATCTCTCTCTCTCTCACACTCCCAATCTCTCTCTCTCACACTCCCAATCTCTCTCTCTCTCACACTCCCAATCTCTCTCTCACACTCCCAATCTCTCCCTCACACTCCCAATCTCTCTCTCTCTCACACTCCCAATCTCTCTCTCTCTCACACTCCCAATCTCTCTCTCACTCCCAATCTCTCTCTCTCTCACTCCCAATCTCTCTCACACTCCCAATCTCTCTCTCTCTCACACTCCAATCTCTCTCTCCTTCCCTCTCTCTCTCCTTCCCTCTCTCTGTCTCTCTCTCCTTCCCTCTCTTTCTCCTTCCCTCTCCCTCTCTCTCCTTCCATCTCTCTCTCTTTCCTTCTATCTCTCTCTCTCTCCTTCCCCCTCTCTCTCTCCTCCCCCCCCTCTCTCTCTCTCTCCTTCCCTCTCTCTCTCCTTCCCTCTCTCTCATTCCCTCTCTCTCTCTCTCCTTCCCTCTCTCTCTTCCCCCCAGTCGCTCCCTCTCTCTCTTCCAACAACAACATGCCCTCGAGAAAGCCTCGGCACAGCCGGGCTCCCCCAGCTAGTATATTATAATCAATGTCTATCATTTTGAAATACCCTGTTGCATATTCCTAAAATATTTCAGATCAATGCTGCTCCTGAATTGGTCATATCATACATATTTAAACTAATATAGTAACGCAAGTCTAATCATTCAAATTACACAGAACTTACAGGACAGGAGCAGGCCACTCAGCCCAATTGGTCCATGCCGATGTTTACTCTCCACACGATCCTACTCCCACCCCTCTTCATCTAACCCATCAATTTGGTATACTGTATTCGCTGCTCACGATGCAGTCTACTCTACATTGGGGAGACCAAGCGCAGATTGGGTGACCACTTTGCGGAACACCTCCGTTCAGTCCGTAAGGGTGACCCCGAGCTTCCGGTCGCCTGTCATTTTAATTCTCCACTCCACTCCCACTCTGACCTCACCAACCTCGGCCTCTTACACTGTTCCAATGAAGCTCAACGTAAGCTCGAGGAACAGCATCTCATCTTTCGATTAGGCACTTTACAACCTTCTGGACTCAACATAGAATTCAACAATTTCAGACCATAACCTCTGCCACTATTTTTTTTTCATTCATTTTATTTTTTTTACACTTCATCTAGAGCCATCTTTTGTTTCTTAACTTGTCCCATTACCATCTTCTTTTGCCTTGCACCATCTCTTATTGGCCCAAAAATTCAGGTCCCCATGGGTGAGTACGCACGGGGTACTCATGCGTAGGCCCAACGAAAGTGCCGGTTTCGTGCATGCACTGCGCATGCGCGGGAAACCGGCACTCCCGTTCCCCTGAAAGAAGGGGTTCAGTGGTCGAAAGCATGCGCCGGAGAGGCTGCGCGTGCGCATTGAACTTACGTTTTTTTTGCAGGTTTCTCCGGGAGGGTAAGTCTTCAGAAGTTACACTTTTAAAAAGCAGGCGCAAGGCCTGCTTTTAACAAGGTAAGTGGTGAATTAATTAAAATTAAAACATTTTTTCCACAGGTTTATTATTTTTAAATACTTTAAAGAAAGGTAAGTTTATTTTTAGCCCCGTTAGAAAATGTAATTCATTTTTTCAAAAATTTTAATTATTGTTTAAAATAGCTATTTCATGTAATTTATAGTTATTTTTAAAATGTGATTTTAAAAAAAAATGTATTTGAAGTTTTTTGGGGCTTATAGTATTTATAGGTTTGACAGCTCTTCCTGTCAAACTTATGAATGAAGCATTCCCTGTTACCATTGGCTCTCCAGGGGACGCATCGAACTAACTGCGCCCCTGGGATACGCAAGCACTGCGCACCGGCAGTTGGAGGAGGCCCAGGATCGGAATCCCAGGCGGGCCCACAGCTCAATGGCCGGCGCACTAGGTAAGTGCAGGTCGGGGGCTTGCACCCGCGGGAAGCCCCCGACCCGAATTTCTGGGCCAATATCTCTTAATGTCTCTTAATCTCTCCTGCCTTCTATCTAGAGCCATCTTTTGTTTCTTAACTTGTCCCATTACCATCTCCTTTTGCCTTGCACCATCTCTTAATGGCCCAGAAATTCGGGTCGGGGGCTTCCCGCGGGTGTAAGCCCCCGACCTGCACTTACCTAGCGCGCCGGCCGTTGAGCTGTGGGCCCGCGTGGGATTCTGATCCTGGGCCTCCTCCAACTGCCGGCACGCAGTGCTTGCGTATCCCAGGGGCGCAGTTAGTTCGATGCGTCCCCTGGGATCACGTGGGCCATGGAGAGCCAATGGCGGCAGGGAATTCTTCATTCATAAGTTTGACAGGAAGAGCTGTCAAACCTATATATAAGCCCCAAAACATCACTAAAACCTCAAATACATTTTTTTTAAATCACATTTTTAAAATAAACTATAAATTACATGAAATAACTATTTTAAACAATAATTTAAATTTTTGAAAAAATTAATTACATTTTCTAACGGGGTTAAAAATAAACTTACCTTTCTTTAAAGTATTTAAAAATAATAAACCTGTGGAAAAAATGTTTTAATTTTAATTAATTCACCACTTACCTTGTTAAAAGCAGGCCTTGCGACTGCTTTTTACATGTCTAACTTCTGGAGACTTACCTTCCCGGAGAAACCTGGAAAAAAAACGTAAGTTCAATGCGCACACGCTGCCTCTCCCGCGCACGCGTTCCACCTCTTAACCCCTTCTTTCAGGGGAACAGAAGTGCTGGTTTCCCGCGCATGCGCAGTGCATGCACAAATCCGGCACTTTCGTTGGGCCTACGCGTGAGTACCCCGTGCGTACTCACGCGTTGGGACCCAAATTTCTGAGCCAATGTCTCTTAATCTCTCCTGCCTTCCATCCGATCACAGACCTTCCCTTTTGTTCTTTCCTCCCCTCCCCCCTTTCCCTGCCCCTGCACTTGCTTAAAAACCTGTTCAATCTCCAGCTTTTTCCAGTTCTGACAAAGGGTCATCGACCTGAAACGTTAACTCTGTTTCTCTCTCCACAGATGCAGCCTGACCTGCTGAGTATTTCCAGCATTTTCTGTTTTTATTTCAGATTTCTAGCATCCGCAGTATTTTGCTTTTGTATTAGTATTTAATTCACTGCCACTTCTCTTCTAAGAATGCCCACCTTGAAGAAGTTCTGCTTTGCTTTCTGACGGGATTTCCGTTTGTCTCTTTTGCCTTGTTCATCTTCATTGCTTTCTGTCTCCCTTCTTGTGTTTGATCATGTATCTACCAAAACTGGCTTTCACAGCCACATCTCTTTCCTCAGCAACTCTCTCCGGCTCCAACTTACTCCACATGGATTCCAGCTGAAATTCCACCTCTCATGTTTTGGATCCATCCAGGACTACAGATATCTCCAAGATATTCAGCATTCCTCGAACCACTGCTCTCGCCGTATCCTGAGATCCACGCTGAATGCCATGTGCCGCCACATAAACACTCTTGACCTCTCTCTTCAGCATCACCGACTCACTCTATCTCAAAGCTGTCCTGGTCCACAGTTCCATTTTATCCTTCGCCTCATTCGGCGCTTTAACAAAAAATGTTTTTTCTTCCTTTGAGGTGTCAAGGATCGCAAGCTTCAACAACTCTTGGACACCAACACCCCTTCACTTTCCTCTGATCCCATCCCTTCTTCCAATCTCGCCCCCTGCCGTGTTTTCGCTATCCCCTCTGACCTTCCCCTCTCTGACCCCGAACGATCAGTCCTTAGCAAAGGCCCGAGCTTCATCCCCTTACGCCCCCATCTCAATGAATTTCGAGCTCAGCACGATGCTGAGCTCTTTTTCCGCTGCCTTCGACTCCATGCCCACTTCTTTGGCCAGGAGTCTTCCCCCAGCACAGCTGACCCTTTCTCTCATTTTCAGAATTCTCGTTCTACCTGGACCCCTCTCTCTGGCCTCTTAACCTCTCTAGATCTTTTCATTGCAAACTGTCGGCGTGACATCGGCCATCTCAATTTCTCTGCTACCCTTACTCACTCCAACCTATCTCCCTCTGAACTTGCAGTACTCCATTCTCTCAGATCCAACCCCAACATTGTCATTAAACCTGCTGACAAGGGTGGTGCTGTTGTTGTTTGGCGAACCGACCTCTACCGAGCAGAGACTGAACGCCAACTCTCCGACACCTCCTCCTACCTCCGTCTGGACCATAACCCCCCTATCGAACATCAAGCCACCGTTTCCAAGACTGTCACTGACCTCATCTCTTCTGGAGATCTTCCCTCCACAGCCGCCAACCACATAATTCCCCAACCTCGCTTCTACCTCCTTCCCAAGATCCACAAACAGGACCCATCGTTTCAGCCTGTTCTTGCCCCACGGAATTTGTCTCTTCCTATCTCAACTCTATTTTTTCTCCCCTTGTCCAGTCTCTTCCCACCTACATCTGCGACTCTTCCGACACTCTCGGTCACTTTAACAGTTTCCAGTTTCCTGGCCCCAACCGTCTCCTTTTCACCATGGACGTACAATCCCTCTACAACTTGTTCTCACATTGAACAACTTCTCCTTTGACTCCACTCACTTCCTCCAAATTAAAGGTGTTGCTATGGGAACCTGCATGGGCCCTAGCTATGCCTGCCTTTTTGTGGGATATGTGGAACATTCTTTGTTCCAGTCCTACTCAGGTCCCCTCCCTCACCTCTTTTTCCGGTACATTGATGACTGTATCGGTGCTGTTTCCTGCTCTCGCCCTGAACTAGAAAATTTCTTTCACTTTGCTTCCAATTTCCACCCTTCCATCACCTTCACATGGTCCATCTCCGACTCTTCCCTTCCCTTCCTCGACTTCTCTGTCTCCATCTCTGGAGATAAGCGCTTGACAAACATTCACTACAAGCCCACTGACTCCCACAGCTACCTGGACTACACTTCCTCCCACCCCGCTTCCTGTAAGGACTCTATTCCATTCTCCCAGTTTCTCCATCTCCGCCGCATCTGCTCTGACGATGCCACCTTCCATACCAGTGCTTCCGACATGTCTTCCTTTTTCCTCAACCGAGGATTCCCTCTACTGTGGTTGACATGGCCTTTGACTGTGTCCATTCTATTTCCCGCACTTCTGCTCTCACCCCTTCCCCTCCCTCCCAGAACCACGATAGAGTTCCCCTTGTCCTCACCTTTCACCCCACCAGCCTCCACATTCAACGGATCATCCTCCGCTATTTCCGCCACCTCCAGCGTGATCCCACCACCAAACACATCTTCCCCTCACCTCACCTTTCAGCATTCCGAAAGGACCGCTTCCTCCGCGATACCCTGGTCCATTCCTCTAGCACCCCTAGCACCCCTTCCCCTTCTCCCGGCACCTTCCCGTGCAAGCGCAGGAGATGCAACATATGCCCTTTTACCTCCACACTTCCCACTGTCCAGGGCCCCAAACAGCGATTTATTTGTACTTCTTTCAATTTAGTATACTGTATTCGCTTCTCATGATACGGTCTCCTCTACCGGAGGAGGCGGACCTGTGTGGGAGAGGCAGCGGAAGCTGAGAGAAGGCAGAGCGGCCATTACGGAGCACTACAGAGGAGGCCCGACACCGGAGGAGGCGGACCTGTGTGAGAGCAGCAGCGGGACCTGAGAGAAGGCGGAACGGCCATAAAGGAGCGCTGCAGAGGAGTGCTGCGAGTTGGGAAAGAGTCCGAGAGCGGGAGCAGTCAAACAACAACAACTGCGTTATGAAACCGCTAAAGTGACGTCACAACCAGGGAAGGAGCTGATTGGTAAGTAGGACCTGGTGAGTATTTCTATAGTCCAGTCGTTGAAGTAAAAGTAAGGTCTCTAGTTTAGAGTAAGTAGTGTTTAAAGTGAAGTAAGGTCCTTAGTGTATTTAGGCCTAGAAATTCAGTAGCGCCCCGGAAGTAGGCGCGGCCGCCCACCGGAAATTCACTTTGCGCGCCCCAGAGGGAAGCGCGGCGCTACTGGAGGCGCCCCGCATCCCTCTTGGGGCGCTGCAGCTGAAGATCGCTGTGCAACGTGCCTCAGCACCACACGCTGCGGCACGGCGCGCTGCGGCACTGCAGGCCTTCCTCCCCTTCTTAAAGGGGAGGGGCCTTCTGCAGCGCGATCGAGGATCGCGAGTGCTGGTAAAAGAGCCCGGCACCAAGGAGAAGTGCCGGGCTCTTGGAACGCAGTCGGCACTCTGTGGGGGGGGTGCTCAGGAGGCCGGGGACGGCAGCGCGGAGAGGTGCTGGCAGGTGGCCAGCAAAAAAAATGGCCGCCTCGCACCTCTCCTTTAATTGGCGCCTCTACCACTGCAGGTAGGCCCCCTGAACTGTTTGCAAATAGCGTCCGGCATTAAAGCAGAGGGCGCAACTAAATATTGCGATCGGGGCGGTAGCGGGGCGCTGCGCACACCGATGACGTCATCGGTCGCGGCGCAGCGCTAATGGCTAGCGCCGCCATTAGCGTCCCGCTAAATTTAGCGGGAGGCGTGGCCAGTGGCTTCTGACCCACTTAGCGCCCTCTTAAGGCGCTAATGGGTGGCGCAGCCCACTGAATTTCTAGGCCTTAATATTAGAACATAAGAACATAAGAAATAGGAGCAGGAGTAGGCCAATTGGCCCCACGAGCCTGCTCCGCCATTCAATAAGATCATGGCTGATCTGATCCTAACCGCCAATCCACTATGACAGGACTATCTCCTGAATCTAACAGAATTAGACACACGAAACAGGAGCAGGATCAGGCTACACGGCCCCTGGGCCCGCTCCGCTACCCACAGGGCCATGACCGATCCGAACCTAGACTCATGTCCAAATTCCTGCCCGCTCCCCGTAACCCTTAATTCCCTTTTCTTCTAGGAAACCGTCTATTTCTGTTTTAAATTTATGTAATGATATAGCTTCGACAGCTTTTTGGGGCAGCATATTCCATGGACCTACCACCCTCTGAGAGAAGTAGTTCCTCCTCATCTCAGTTTTGAAAGAGCAACCCCTTATTCTAAGACTATGCCCCCTAGTTCTAGTTTCACCCATCATCTGGAACATCCTCCCTGCATCCACCCGATCCAACCCCTTCATAATCTTATATGTTTCAATAAGATCGCCTCTCATTCTTCTGAACTCCAATGAGTAGAGTCCCAATCTACTCAACCTCTCCTCATATGTCCATCCCCTCATCCCCGGGATCAACCAAGTGAACCTTCTTTGTACTGACTCGAGAGCAAGTATGTCTTTTCTTAAGTATGGACACCAAAACTGTATGCAGTATTCTAGGTGCGGTCTCACCAATACCTTGTACAACTGAAGCAATACCTCCCTATTTTTATATTCTATCCCCCTAGCAATGAAAGCCAACATTCCATTGGCCTTCTTAATCACTTGCTGCACCTGCATACTAACCTTTTGAGTTTCGTGCACCAGGACCCCCAGATCCCTTTGTACTTCAGTACTTTCCAGTTTCTTGCCATTAAGATAATAACTTGCTCTACGATTTTTCCTGCCAAAGTGCATAACCTCACACTTTCCAGTATTGTATTCCATCTGCCAAATCTCTGCCCACTTACTTAGCCTGTCTATGTCCCCTTGCAGGTTTTTTATGTCCTCCTCACTCACTACCTTCCCTCCCATCTTAGTATCATCTGCAAACTTAGATTTGTTACACTCGGTCCCCTCCTCCAAATCGTTAATATAGATTGTAAAGAGTTGGGGACCCAGCACTGACCCCTGCGGAACACCACTGGTTACTGATTGCCAGTCTGAGAATGAACCATTTATCCCAACTCTCTGCCTTCTGTTAGATAACCAATCCTCTATCCATGCCAGAATATTACCCCCAATCCCGTGATTTTTTATCTTAAGCAATAATCTTTTGTGTGGCACCTTGTCAAATGCCTTTTGGAAGTCTAAATACACTACGTCCACTGGTTCACCTTTATCCACCCTATATGTTACTTCCTCAAAGAACTCCAGCAAATTTGTCAAACATGACTTCCCCTTCATAAAACCATGCTGACTTTGTCTTATTAAATTATGATTATCCAAATGTCCTGTTACTGTCTCCTTAATAATGGACTCCAAAATTTTACCTACCACAGATGTTAGGCTAACCGGTCTATAGTTTCCAGCCTTCTGTCTACTGCCCTTTTTAAATAAGGGTGTTACATTAGCAGTTTTCCAGTCTCCTGGGACCTTTGCTGAGTCCAGGGAGTTTTGGAAGATTATTACCAATGCATCCACAATCCCTACCGCCACTTCCCTCAAGACCCTAGGATGTAAGCCATCAGGTCCAGGTGATTTATCCGCCTTGAGTCCCATTATTTTACCGAGTACCACTTCCTTAGTGATTTTGATCGTGTTTATCTCCTCCCCCCCTATAGCCCCCTGCTTGTCCAGTGTTGGGATATTCTTGGTGTCCTCTACTGTAAAGGCTGATACAAAATATTCATTCAGTGTTTTTGCCATCTCCATATTTCCCACCATTAATTTCCCGGTCTCATCCTCTAAGGGACCAACATTTACTTTAGCCACCCTTTTTCTTTTTCTATAACTATAAAAACTCTTACTATCTGTCTTTATATTTTTTGCTAATTTACTTTCATAATCTATCTTCCCTTTCTTAATCAATCTTTTTGTTATTTTTTGCTGTCTTTTAAAGTTTTCCCAATCCTCGATCCTCCCACTAGATTTGGCTACCTTATATGCTTTAATTTAAAGGAAGTAAAGGAAGTAAGTTAAGGTTAGGACATGGCACGGCAGTTCGGCAGCATGGAGTGCTCCTCCTGTGCTATGTGGGAAGTCAGGGACACTTCGGTGTCCAGGGCGAACACATGTGCAGGAAGTGTCTCCAGCTGCAGCTACTCGAAATCCGCGTTTCAGAGCTGGAGCTGCGGCTGGAGTCACTGTGGAGCATCCGTGAAGCTGAGATCTTCGTGGATAGCACGTTTAACGAGGTGGTAACACCGCAGGTAAAGAGTGTACAGGCAGACAGGGAATGGGTGACTGCCAGACAGAGTAAAAGAACTAAGAAGGTAGTGCAGGAGTCCCCTGGGTTCATCTCCCTCTCCAACAGATTTTCCGTTTTGGATACTGCTGGGGGAGATGGTTTCTCAGGGGAATGCAGCAAGAGCCAAGTCCGTGGCACTACAAGTGGCTCAGCTGCACAGGAGGGGAGGAAAAAGAGTGGGAGAGCAATAGTGATAGGGGATTCTATTCTAAGGGGAACAGATAGAAGTTTCTGTGGCCACAGACGTGACTCCAAGATGGTATGTTGCCTCCCTGGTGCCAGGGTCAAGGATGTCACTGAACGGCTGCAGGGCATTCTGAAGGGGGAGAGCGAATAGTCAGAGGTCATGGTTCACATTGGTACCAACAACATAGGTAGAAAGAGGGATGAGGTCCTGCAACAAGAATTTAGGGAGCTAGGTAGCAGATTAAAAAGCAGGACCTCAAAGGTTGCAATCTCTGGATTATTCCCGGTGCCACATGCTAGTGAGTATAGGATTAGGAGGATAGAGCAGATGAATGCGTGGCTAAAGAGTTGGTGCAGGAGGGAGGGCTTTAGTTTCCTGAATCACTGGGTCTGCTTCTGGGGAAGGTGGGTCCTGTGCAAGTCGAACAGGTTACACCTGAACTGGAACAGGACCAACATCCTAGCGGGGAGGTTTGCTAGTACTGTTGGGGGGGGTTTAAACTAACTTGGCAGGGGGATGGGATATGGAAATGAGCTATAGTAGGGGGTGATGCACAGCCAAATATAGAGGAAAAAACAAGTCAGCCTGGAAGGCAGAGCAAATATGTAATGGCACAAGGGAGTTTGGCAAGGCTGGATGGCATTTATTTTAATTCAAGAAGTCTTGCGAGTAAGGCAGATGAATTGAAGGTGTTGATGAACACATGGGAGTATAGAAACATAGAAGATAGGAGCAGGAGTAGGCCATTCGGCCCCTCGAGCCTGCTCCGCCATTCAATGACATCATGGCGGATCGTCCATATTCAGTACCCTGTTCCTGCCTTCTCCCCATATCACTTGATCCCTTTAGCCTTAAGAAATATATCCAACTCCTTCTTGAATATATTTAATGAATTGGCCTCTACTGCCTTCTTTGGTAGAGAATTCCACAGGTTCACCACTCTCTGGGTGAAGAAATTCCTCCTCATCTCTGTCCTAAATGGCTTACCCCTTATCCTTAGACTGTGACCCCTGGTTCTGGACTCCCCGACCATCGGGAACATCCTTCCAGCATCTAGTCTGTCTGGTCCTGTTAGAATTTTATAAGTTTCGATGAGATCCCCTCTCATTCTTCTAAACTCCAGCGAGTACAAGCCCAATCGACTCAATCTCTCCTCATACGTCATTCCCGCCATCCTAGGTATCAGCCTGGTGAATCTTCACTGCACTCCCTCCATCCAAGAACATCCTTCCTCAGAAAAGGCGACCAAAACTGCTCACAATACTCCAGATGTGGTCTCACCAAGGCCCTGTACAACTGCAGCAAGACATCCTTATTCCTGTACTCAAACCCTCTCGCTACGAAGGCCAACATACCATTTGCCTTCTTAACCACCTGCTGCACCTGCATGCTTACTTTCAGCGACTGGTGCACAAGGACGCCCAGGTCTCGTTGCACTTCCCCCTTTCCCAATCTATTGCCATTCAGATAATAATCTGCCTTCCTGTTTTTGACACCAAAGTGGATAACCTCGCATTTATCCACATTATATTGCATCTGCCATGCTTCTGCCCAATCACCCAACCTTGATATTGTTGCTATCACGGAGACATGGTTGAGGGAGGAGCAGGACTGGCAGCTCAATATTCTGGGGTGTAGAATCTTCAGGCAAGACAGAGGGGGGTGTAAAGGAGGAGGGGGAGTCACAATATTAATCAAGGAGTCAATTACTGCTGTAAGGAGGGATGATATCTTAGCAGGTTCCTCTAATGAGGCCATATGGGTAGAGCTTAAAAACAAAAAGGGGCAAGCACTTTGCTGGGAGTGTACTATAGGTGGCCAAACAGTCAAGGGGAGATAGAGGAACAGATATGTAGGCAAATCTCAGAGAAGTGTAGAAATAATAGGGTTATAATAGTAGGGGATTTCAACTTCCCCAGTATTAACTGAGATAGTCAGAGTGTGAAAGGCTTAGAGGGTGCGGAATCCTTAAAGTGCATCCAGGAGAGCTTTTTGAGCCAGCATGTTGAAAGTCCTACAAGACAGGGGGCGGTATTGGACCTAATTCTAGGGAATGTAGCCGGGCATGTGGTAGAAGTGTCAGTAGGAGAGCATTTTAGTGACAACGACCATAATTCGGTGAGATTTAAGGTAGTCATGGAAAAGGACAAAGACGGACCGGAAATAAAGGTTCTAAATTGGGGGAAGGCCAATTTTAATATGATACGGCAGGATCTGGCCAAAGTGGATTGGGATAAGCCACTTGTAGGAAAATCCACATCAGCACAGTGTAAGTCTTTCAGAAAGGAAATAGAGAGAGTACAACACCAACATGTTCCCATAAAGGTCAAGGGTGGGAACAACAAGCTCAGGGAACCCTGGATGTCAAGGGATATACAAGAATGGATTAGGAAAAAAAGGGAGGCTTTTGGCAGATACGAAGAACTAAAAACAGTGGAAGCCCTAGAGGAGTATAGAAAGTGCAAGTGGGGGGGTACTTAAAAAAGAAATTAGGAGAGCGAAGAGGGGGCATGAAAAAATACTTGCGGGCAAAATAAAGGAAAATCCCAAGGTGTTTTATAAGTATATTAAGGGCAAGAGGATAACAAGGGAAAGAGTAGGGCCCATTAGGGACCAAAGTGGCAATCGGTGTGTAGAGCCAGAAGATGTGGGTGAGGTTTTAAATGAATATTTTGCATCTGTGTTCACTATGGAGAAGGACGATATAGGCATAGAAATCAGGCAGGGGGATTGTGATATACTTGAACAAATTAGTATTGTGAGGGAGGATGTACTAACGGTTTTAGTGGGCTTAAAAGTGGATAAATCCCCAGGCTCAGATGAGATGTATCCCAGGCTGCTGTGGGAGGCAAGGGAGGAGATTGCAGGGGCTCTGACACAAATTTTCAGAACCTCTCTGGCCACAGGGGAGGTGCCAGAGGACTGGAGGACAGTTAACGTTGTACCATTATTCAAGAAGGGTAGTAGGGATAAACCAGGGAATTGCAGGCCAGTGAGCCTAACAACAGTTTTAGGGAAATTATTGGAAAAAATTCTGAGGGACACAATTAGTCTCCACTTGGCGAGGCAAGGATTAATCAAGAATAGTCAGCATGGCTTTGTCAGGGGGAGACCATGTCTAACCAATTTGATTGAATTTTTCGAGGGGGTGACTAGGTGTGTGGATGAGGGTAGTGCAGTTGATGTAGTCTACATGGACTTCAGTAAGGCTTTTGACAAAGTCCCACATGGGAGACTGGTCAAGAAGGTAAGAGCCCATGGGATCCAGGGCAATTTGGCACATTGGATCCAAAATTAGCTTAGTGGCAGGAGGCAGAGGGTGATGGTCGAAGGTTGTTTTTGTGACTGGAAGCCTGTGTCCAGTGGTGTACCGCAGGGTTCGGTGCTGGGTCCTTTGCTGTTTGTGGTCTACATTAATGATTTAGATATGAATGTAGGAGGTATGATCAGTAAGTTCGCAGATGACACGAAAATTGGTGGAGTGGTAAATAGCGAGGCGGGAAGCCTCAGGCTACAGGACGATATAGACGGGTTGGTCAGATGGGCAGAACAGTGGCAAATGGAATTTAACCCTGAAAAGTTTGAGGTGATGCATTTTGGGAGGACTAACAAGGCAAGGGAATACACAATGAATGGTAGGATCCTAGGAAGGACAGAGGATCAGAGGTTATGATGGAGCTGTACAAAACGCTAGTTAGGCCACAGCTGAAATACTGTGTGCAGTTCTGGTTGCCACACTATAGGAAGGATGTGATTGCATTGGAGAGGGTGCAGAGGAGATTCGCCTGGATGTTACCTGGGCTGTAGCGCTTCAGCTATGAAGAGAGCTGGGGTTGTTTTCCTTAGAGCAGAGAAGGCTGAGGGGGGACCTGATTGAGGTGTACAAAATTATGAGGAGCATAGATAGGGTAGACAGAAAGGAACTTCTCCCCTTAGTAGAGGGGTCAATAACCAGGGGGCATAGTTTCAAGGTAAGGGGCAGGAGGTTTAGAGGGGATTTGAGGAAAAACTTTTTCACCCAGAGAGTGGTTGGAATCTGGAACTCACTGCCTGAAAGGGTGGTAGAGGCAGGAACCCTCACAACATTCAAGAAGCATTTAGATGAGCACTTGAAATGCCATAGCATACAAGGCTACGGACCAAGTGCTGGAAAATGGGATTAGAATAGATAGGGCTTGATGGCCGGCACGGACACGATGGGCTGAAGGGTCTCTTTCTGTGGTGTATAAATCTATGGCTATGACTCTATGACAATGGGGAGACCAAACGCAGATTGGGTGACCAGTTTGCGGAACACCTCCGTTCAGTCCGTAAGGGTGACCCCGAGCTTCCGGTCGCCTGTCACTTTAATTCTCCGCTCCACTCCCACTCAGACCTCACCGTCCTTGGCCTCTTACACTGTTCCAATGAAGCGCAACGTAAGCTCGAGGAACAGCATCTGATCTTTCGATTAGGCACTTTACAGCCTTCTGGACTCAACATCAAGTTCAACAATTTCAGACCATAACCTCTGCCTCTATTCTTTTTTTTCCATTCATTTTTTTTTTTTTTTACACACTTCATCTAGAGCCATCTTTTGTTTCTTAACTTGTCCCATTACCATCTCCTTTTGCCTTGCACCAATTCAATTCAATTCAATTCAAATGCTTTATTGGCATGAAAGTTTACAGGGAACCATATTGCCAAAGCTTACATAACAAAAAGTACAGTTTTCCAACATTCTGTAGGTGTCAAACAATTTTGACCTTCGTTGGGTACAGACAATATTAATTTAAACAGTCGTTGACCCTCGTTGGGTACATTCAGTATTAATTTTTTTAACAGTCGTTGGGTACATTCGGTATTGATTTAAACATTCTTAATGTTTATATATGCTATGGGTGTGCTCGTTAGTCCCTCACTGTTCCTCAGGTTGTGACATGTTGTTACATATTGGGCACCAAGGTATGGTCTGTCTCCTTCTCCCAGGGCTAATCTTAATTTTGACAGGTCATCCAATTCTTTGAAATCTGGGGTTGTTTGGCTGAGCTTGTCAAAATATATGTTTCTTGTTTTGTTGAATTTTTCGCATTTTAGGAGGAAATCTCTTAATCTCTCCTGCCTTCCATCCTATCACAGACCTTCCCTTTTGTTCTTTCCTCCCCTCCCCCCTTTCCCTGCCCCTGCACTTGCTAAAAACCTGTTCGATCTCCAGCTTTTTCCAGTTCTGACGAAAGGTCATCGACCTGAAACGTTAACTCTGTTTCTCTCTCCACAGATGCTGCCTGACCTTCTATTACTTTCTCCTTCCTATACTTACCTAGCCTCCCCTTAAATGTATCTATACTATTCGCCGCAACTACTCCTTGTGGTAGCCAGTTCCACATTCTCACCACTCTCTGAGTAAAGATTGTCTTTGATGGAAAAATGTGAACAAATGTGACTCAGATTTTCTTTAAGAATGGGAACAAGGGGAGAAAAGCAAACTCTATAAAAATTACACAAAACAACAGATGGTCAGCAGATGAATTAGAGACACGTACAGGTTAGGGAATGGCCCCTGTTGAAACTGAATTGTATGTTCACTTCAGACAAGTATACGCTGGCCTAAAATCAACTTGAGGCCACAGATGCATCTGTATTAAGACCGCACACCATCTGTTATTCTATATTTTTTTTACTTGTATGAGACATCATACCAATAACTATGTAAATAGTAACCCCAGAATAGGAATATCATAACTGGGCTGAATTTGTCAACCTTGCACATGTTTGGTGAGGAAAACTGAGTTTATATTCTACAAAATACCACAGAACATCAGTACTCTTAATTAATGTCAGTGTACTGGAATCTTGAGTATTCATAAACACTAGTTTTAATATCAACAGAACAGCACTGGCAAAGATCAGTGAGCAGGTCACCCACCAGTCTTTCTCCAATAGTCTTTCTCTAACAGTATATGTTACAAAGGAATCTAAAGAGAGGTTGGAAATCATTAACAAAATGGGGGAAAAAATCCAGCTATGAAGACAAAATCATGAATGGGCAAGAAGCTGGAATTTGTCTTCATAATCGTAATCTTCCTGTCATAACAAGGCAAAGCATTTCACACTTCTAGTCTCAAAACACAATGTAAAGTCAATTTTCTGACTCTCCAACCAAAACAGACCAAAGTATTTCAGAGAACACTGCAGAGGGAATACAAAGAATATAATGTGAATCACACTGGACAATTGCAGATGTCTGCCATCCAGAATTACGTTCTCAACTTTGCCTGAAACGTTAACTCTGGTTTTTTTCCCTCTCCACGAATGCTGCCTGACCTGCTGAGTGTTTCCAGCATTTATTGTTGTTATTTCAGATTTCCAGCATCCGCAGTATTTTGCTATTGTCGTACATCAAGAGGTTCAGTTTTGCCATAAGGATAGTATTTCAGGTACTATTTAATGTTCTGGAAGTTACTGCTCTGACTGTGAAACGAGCTTTGAAAACAAATTCTGGCACATGACATTGAAAGCAATGCAAGTTAATCAGTTTGCGCTGAATCCAAATTCTCCGGCCCCGACTTTAACTTCAGGTGGATTCCCTGCTCAAGCCTGAGTTAAAATTACAGTCAGGTCTCAATTATGTCATCGGGCCACAACATGCATATGTAAAGAGAGACCCTGTTGGCTCCGGGCGTGTGTCCTTGCTGCCTGCTCAGGAGAGCAGGTTAGAATTGCAGATGTTGTGATCATGGCGGCTTTCGGACAGGTAAGAGCCAGAGCGATTTTAACTGCCCACCCGCCAGGTTTCTGCTGAGCGAGTAGAGTTAAAATCACCCCCCAAGTTGTTGCAAATGAGATGATGCAGCAGCTTTCCATTCACTATGTCTTTTTACTAAACCTGAGGGCCTGAGTTAAGCAGTTGGTGATGAGTTAGCCTGATATTGCAGTTGGGTGTCCAGAACATCAAGCTGGCTGGCACCATGGAAGCTGCCCTGTATTGTTCCTGCCACCGTGCTGAAAGCAGATGCCTGTCACATAGCTGATGAGAAAACTCTTAAGAATTGAGATGACTACTGTTGGAAGATTTTACCTGGAGGTCAAGTGCGAGAACACGCACTCACTTATTCAGGAATCAACGTCTAATGATTGGGTCACAGAGAGGCAAGCAGCTGCTGCTGAAGTTTTGCACCTCCTGACGACACACAGGATGTTTAAACTCCGACAGTATCCCTCCACGCTTGGGTGTCACTAAGCTTTAGCTCTGCCAACATGCACCTAAGTTCTCCGGACTTGGGTAGTGAGATGTATCCCTATGTGGAGAGAGTGTGCACTCCACATTGAACGAACAGAAAGCCTAGAGGTGGGTGTAGGTTTCTCAGTAGCTTGATTTGGAGACTCGTAAACATGGTGATGGGTGACATGAATCAGTCATTCATGAAAGAAAGACTTATGAAATAATACTGAGCAGCCTATGGGTGGCGCTGCCCAGGGAGAGTATAAATACTCGGGCATGGGCCCAGCCTACGCAGGACATTCTTAACAGGAACTAGTGAAGGACACAACTAGACCTCCATTTTGTAAAACAGTTGATTAAAGCTTTGTTTAATGCTTAGACCAAGTGCCTAGTCGTTTTCTTACGTCAATGGGTTTCTTTGCATTTCAGACATAACCAAGAAAAATCAGTGTATTTTATCAGCTTTGACAGAATTAGCCGTAAGAACATTGGTTTATAGTTGTTGACCCCTTCTTGTGAGCAGATGTTCTCTCCACAGATGCTCCTGACCTGAGGAGCGTTTCCAATATTTTCTGTTTTTGTTTATGGTTTTGAACAAGTCTCAGATACAAAGATTCTCACAAGAAAACATTGTAGGGTTTAACCTGATGTTAGATATACTGTATCTTAGAATCATATATCTTGGAGTTGCCTCAGATTTGTACTGCTGGTAAACTAATGAAAATGTAGGAATGATTCTGCAAGCCAGCAGGGCAAGCTGCACTTCTAGAGAGCACAGATCTGAGATAGGGCTAAAATTGGTATTTCCACAGTAAAAAAATCCTCTCGATTAACTAATCTTTCTCCTTTCTAAAGTATTTCTACTTAAAATCAAAGCTTTAGCGCACCTTTCATTAAACGAGAGCTTTTAGCCAATATCTCTGAGTAGCTGCTTTGATAGGATGCAGCCCTTTGCGACATTTGGTATGATTCAGCTTTGCTTAATATCAGATGAAGTCTGCATCTTCTGACTGGCGGATTGGATGCCAGTCAGAGGTATGTATCCCAACCAATCTACCAGTTTTATTCAACTTCTTCTCAGTTTTATTCAACTTCTTCTCACTTCCTGGGTCCATATTTGAACGCACATTAGACTACATATTACATTCCAAGAGGACTTTGGTGGAACAAAAGAAGTTAAACAACAGAAACCGCGACCCAGAATTTGCGGTCCGGGTGACGGCAAACTGGCAGCGTTTGCCGCCATTCCGCCTTTGAAACTGACCGCAATTCAGGATTTGGTGCAGGTGCAGGCGGAAATCCTGAAGTTGTGGACTGTCATTGACAGCACCGAAACAGGCCGCGTTGTGCCCCACAGAGCCAGCAATCAGTGAAATCTCATAAATCATTGAAACTGATGAAAACTTCGGCTCTTCTGCAGTAATACCGCTGTTAAATTCCCCACCAAAAGTTAGACCCAAAGGGATTAGGTGTAACTGGGGTTTTAACAGCGTATTGACTGCTAAACAAATGTTAAGGGCCTGGAAAACTAATTTTAATCTTGTACAGTGTGAAATTTGTCCATTTTAATAAAAATAAAAATTTCTAAGAAACTTGTCAAGAATTTAAAAAATTTTTTTTTAGGTTTGTCCATTTTTTTTTAGATTTGCCATGTGAGAGCCTCAATCTTTCTTTTGCTCTCTCTAACTATTTTTAAAAGTTATAATTTTAAGGGCTTACTCACTTCCTTGTTCGTTGTCTGAGAGAATTCTGCCTTTTGATTGGCTGCTCAGACAGCCTGTTGACGTCACAGCAGTTCGCACAAGGGAATCCCCATTGAGTTCCATTGATTTGAATTGAAGGTCGGAAAACCCGAAGTTCTCGACATGTGTGAGATCCTTGTGCGAAGCGTACTTCGGGGCCAGCAGCGAACGCCTTTGCTTCACTGAAATATCGGGCCATTATGTCAACTTAGAACTGGGCTTTAATATGGAGATCTCCATATTGATTTTAACCGTTTCAAATCACTATTTATCTTATTTGAGACTACATTTCAAGTTCAGTCCAATGTCAAGAATTTTCAACATCTTCTGTTTTTGCTGTGCTAGGCTTTGAAAACAAAATGGCAGGATATTAGCCCTTTTGCAAAATTCCCAATTTCTAGCATTTATGACCTAGCAAATTGAAACCTACTGTGTTGGGACTGGGACAGGAATTTGCCTCAGTCAAATGGAAAGCTGCCAATTCCTTGCTTGGGGGACTAGTAATTAAATTTGACTCAGCAAAGAGGAAAGCCCTGATTCAGAAATACCTCCAATTGCAGCAGAAGCTGTCTTCCCTTGTGGTACAAAACTGGTCCAAACTTAAGTCACATCATTTATAGTCACCTAATCAAACTGGAACCGAATTCAATATATTTCCAATGCAGGAGATGAAAAAAGTTTTTATATTTGAGAAGCATAAGTCTGGGAAGATTGTTGTTTGACAGTCACTTAAGTAAGCTATCTCCCATTAAATACACTCTGGACATTATTACTTGGATAACCATATTAGCAACTGATTATTTAACCAAATGTTAGAACTTTTGAAAGGATCAACAATCCCACAAAAATCAAAGTTTTGTTTCTTCTACAATATTGTTTTTTAATCCTCCTTTGCTCTCCTGAAGCATTTCCTTCCAGTGAAGGTATAGTTTCGCAGGCATGAATGCTTTCTGTTGCCTCTCGAAATCATATGTAAGCCTTGACAGTGAGTGTTACCAGTCTTTTTAACCACCAGGACATCCCAGCCAAGTTCAAACCTATCCTTACCCAATGTCCATGCAAGAGTAGTTTCCTGCAGAGTTCACTCATGGCAATGAGGATCCCTGGAAAATTTTGCCATCCATGACAAAGGTTCTTTGAACAAATGGTAGTGTCCTTACTGCCACCCTAACTAAGATTCGCTGACTTAATACAGGCCTGCTTTTTTAACTGCAATTTGTGCACTTCCTGGGGTAGGTTTTCATCTTTGTGACCTCGCCTTTAAACATCGCTTGGGCGGAATTCAGTAAGGAAAATCTGGTGGGGAGGATTGCATGCCCCTCACAGGGGCCACTGGATTTTCATTCCATTCATTTCAATGGAAAGTCAGGGAGGTTCTGCAAGGGACCTGCTATCCTGCCCGTGGAGGTACTGCAAGGGACATGCTATCCTGCCCGTGGAGGTTCCGCAAGGGACATGCTATCCTACCCAGGGAGGTTCTGCAAGGGACCTGCTATCCTACCCGGGATGTTCTGCAAGGGACCTGCTATCCTGCCCAGGATGTTCTGCAAGGGACACGCTATCCTGCCCAGGGAGGTTCTGCAAGGGACGTGCTATCCTGCCCGTGGAGGTTCCGCAAGGGACATGCTATCCTACCCAGGGAGGTTCTGCAAGGGACCTGCTATCCTAACCGGGATGTTCTGCAAGGGACCTGCTATCCTGCCCAGGATGTTCTGTAAGGGACACGCTATCCTGCCCAGGGAGGTTCTGCAAGGGACGTGCTATCCTGCCCAGGGAGGTTCTGCAAGGGACATGCTATCCTGCCCAGGGAGGTTCTGTAAGGGACACGCTATCCTACCCGGGATGTTCTGCAAGGGACCTGCTATCCTGCCCAGGATGTTCTGCAAGGGACACGCTATCCTGCCCAGGGAGGTTCTGCAAGGGACATGCTATCCTGCCCAGGGAGGTTCTGCAAGGGACATGCTATCCTGCCCAGGGAGGTTCTGCAAGGGACATGCTATCCTGCCCGGGATGTTCTGCAAAGGACATGCTATCATGCCCAGGGAGGTTCTGCAAGGGACATGTTATCCTGCCCGGGATGTTCTGCAAGGGACATGCTATCCTGCCCAGAGAGGTTCTGTAAGGGACATGCTATCCTGCCCATGGAGATTCTGCAAGTGACATGCTATCCTGCCCAGGGAGGTTCTGCAAGGGACATGCTACCCTGCCCAGGGAGGTTCTGCAAGGGACATGCTATCCTGCCCAGGGAGGTTCTGTAAGGGACATGCTATCCTGCCCATGGAGATTCTGCAAGGGACATGCTATCCTGCCCAGGGAGGTTCTGCAAGGGACATGCTATCTTGCCCAGAGAGGTTCTGCAAGGGACATGCTATCCTGCCCATGGAGATTCTGCAAGGGACATGTTATCCTGCCCAGGGAGGTTCTGCAAGGGACATGCTATCTTGCCCAGAGAGGTTCTGCAAGGGACATGCTATCCTGCCCATGGAGATTCTGCAAGGGACATGTTATCCTGCCCGGGATGTTCTGCAAGGGACATGCTATCTTGCCCAGAGAGGTTCTGCAAGGGACATGCTATCCTGCCCAGAGAGGTTCTGTAAGGGACATGCTATCCTGCCCATGGAGATTCTGCAAGGGACATGCTATCCTGCCCAGGGAGGTTCTGCAAGGGACCTGCTATCCTGCCCACGGAGATTCTGCAAGGGACATGCTATCTTGCCCAGGGAGGTTCTGCAAGGGACATGTTATCCTGCGCAGGATGTTCTGCAAGGGACATGCTATCTTGCCCAGAGAGGTTCTGCAAGGGACATGCTATCCTGCCCAGAGAGGTTCTGTAAGGGACATGCTATCCTGCCCATGGAGATTCTGCAAGGGACATGCTATCCTGCCCAGGGAGGTTCTGCAAGGGACATGTTATCCTGCCCGGGATGTTCTGCAAGGGACATGCTATCTTGCCCAGAGAGGTTCTGCAAGGGACATGCTATCCTGCCCAGAGAGGTTCTGTAAGGGACATGCTATCCTGCCCATGGAGATTCTGCAAGGGACATGCTATCCTGCCCAGGGAGGTTCTGCAAGGGACCTGCTATCCTGCCCAGGGAGGTTCTGCAAAGGACATGCTATCATGCCCAGGGAGGTTCTGCAAGGGACATGCTATCCTGCCCGGGATGTTCTGCAAGGGACATGCTATCCTGCCCAGAGAGGTTCTGTAAGGGACATGCTATCCTGCCCATGGAGATTCTGCAAGTGACATGCTATCCTGCCCAGGGAGGTTCTGCAAGGGACATGCTACCCTGCCCAGGGAGGTTCTGCAAGGGACATGCTATCCTGCCCAGGGAGGTTCTGTAAGGGACATGCTATCCTGCCCATGGAGATTCTGCAAGGGAAATGCTATCCTGCCCAGAGAGGTTCTGCAAGGGACATGCTATCCTGCCCGGGATGTTCTGCAAGGGACATGCTATCCTGCCCAGGGAGGTTCTGTAAGGGACATGCTATCCTGCCCATGGAGATTCTGCAAGGGACATGCTATCCTGCCCAGGGAGGTTCTGCAAGGGACATGCTATCCTGCCCAGGGAGGTTCTGCAAGGGACATGCTATCTTGCCCAGAGAGGTTCTGCAAGGGACATGCTATCCTGCCCATGGAGATTCTGCAAGGGACATGTTATCCTGCCCAGGGAGGTTCTGCAAGGGACATGCTATCTTGCCCAGAGAGGTTCTGCAAGGGACATGCTATCCTGCCCATGGAGATTCTGCAAGGGACATGTTATCCTGCCCGGGATGTTCTGCAAGGGACATGCTATCTTGCCCAGAGAGGTTCTGCAAGGGACATGCTATCCTGCCCAGAGAGGTTCTGTAAGGGACATGCTATCCTGCCCATGGAGATTCTGCAAGGGACATGCTATCCTGCCCAGGGAGGTTCTGCAAGGGACCTGCTATCCTGCCCACGGAGATTCTGCAAGGGACATGCTATCTTGCCCAGGGAGGTTCTGCAAGGGACATGTTATCCTGCGCAGGATGTTCTGCAAGGGACATGCTATCTTGCCCAGAGAGGTTCTGCAAGGGACATGCTATCCTGCCCAGAGAGGTTCTGTAAGGGACATGCTATCCTGCCCATGGAGATTCTGCAAGGGACATGCTATCCTGCCCAGGGAGGTTCTGCAAGGGACATGTTATCCTGCCCGGGATGTTCTGCAAGGGACATGCTATCTTGCCCAGAGAGGTTCTGCAAGGGACATGCTATCCTGCCCAGAGAGGTTCTGTAAGGGACATGCTATCCTGCCCATGGAGATTCTGCAAGGGACATGCTATCCTGCCCAGGGAGGTTCTGCAAGGGACCTGCTATCCTGCCCAGGGAGGTTCTGCAAGGGACATGCTATCTTGCCCAGGGAGGTTCTGCAAGGGACATGCTATCCTGCCCAGGGAGGTTCTGCAAGGGACACACTATCCTGCCCAGGGAGGTTCTGCAATGGACACACTATCCTGCCCGGGACGTTCTGCAAGGGACATGTTATCCTGCCCAGGATGTTCTGCAAGGGACATGCTATCATGCCCAGGGAGGTTCTGCAAGGGACATGTTATCCTGCCCGGGATGTTCTGCAAGGGACATGCTATCCTGCCCAGAGAGGTTCTGTAAGGGACATGCTATCCTGCCCATGGAGATTCTGCAAGTGACATGCTATCCTGCCCAGGGAGGTTCTGCAAGGGACATGCTATCCTGCCCAGGGAGGTTCTGCAAGGGACATGCTATCCTGCCCAGGGAGGTTCTGTAAGGGACATGCTATCCTGCCCATGGAGATTCTGCAAGGGACATGCTATCCTGCCCAGAGAGGTTCTGCAAGGGACATGCTATCCTGCCCGGGATGTTCTGCAAGGGACATGCTATCCTGCCCAGGGAGGTTCTGTAAGGGACATGCTATCCTGCCCATGGAGATTCTGCAAGGGACATGCTATCCTGCCCAGGGAGGTTCTGCAAGGGACATGCTATCCTGCCCAGGGAGGTTCTGCAAGGGACATGCTATCTTGCCCAGAGAGGTTCTGCAAGGGACATGCTATCCTGCCCATGGAGATTCTGCAAGGGACATGCTATCCTGCCCAGGGAGGTTCTGCAAGGGACATGCTATCTTGCCCAGAGAGGTTCTGCAAGGGACATGCTATCCTGCCCATGGAGATTCTGCAAGGGACATGTTATCCTGCCCGGGATGTTCTGCAAGGGACATGCTATCTTGCCCAGAGAGGTTCTGCAAGGGACATGCTATCCTGCCCAGAGAGGTTCTGTAAGGGACATGCTATCCTGCCCATGGAGATTCTGCAAGGGACATGCTATCCTGCCCAGGGAGGTTCTGCAAGGGACCTGCTATCCTGCCCACGGAGATTCTGCAAGGGACATGCTATCTTGCCCAGGGAGGTTCTGCAAGGGACATGTTATCCTGCCCAGGATGTTCTGCAAGGGACATGCTATCTTGCCCAGAGAGGTTCTGCAAGGGACATGCTATCCTGCCCAGAGAGGTTCTGTAAGGGACATGCTATCCTGCCCATGGAGATTCTGCAAGGGACATGCTATCCTGCCCAGGGAGGTTCTGCAAGGGACCTGCTATCCTGCCCAGGGAGGTTCTGCAAGGGACATGCTATCTTGCCCAGGGAGGTTCTGCAAGGGACATGCTATCCTGCCCAGGGAGGTTCTGCAAGGGACACACTATCCTGCCCAGGGAGGTTCTGCAATGGACACACTATCCTGCCCGGGATGTTCTGCAAGGGACATGCTATCCTGCCCAGGGAGGTTCTGCAAGGTACATGCTATCCTGCCGGGATGTTCTGCAAGGGACATGTTATCCTGCCCACCAGATATTTATTTCTGTACTCTGCCAAGATAATACTGAACATCCAAGCACTATGGACAAAGATCTTCCTCACTATGTCTATGAGCTCCTTGGCTGCCCTCTTCTTTTCTATATATGTGACATCTGGCACATCCACACTTTCTGGCGAATACCTTCAGTGCACTTTTAACTGTTATCACCATTGTTGTGGTATCGAAAATGTTCAGATCTGTTGAGAATCTGGGAGCCCTGCCAGCTGCTGATACCCCAAGGCTGCTGCTGCTGATTCAGTCTTTCTTGCAGAGAAGTGATGTTGCCTTTAACGGGCTGCAACCTTTTAAAGACTACACCAGAGCTGTATCTCCCGCTCTCCCAGCAGCAGTAAATCTATAAGGAGCAGTATTATCACTCCAAACCCAATCAGCATAGCAAATGAGGGCCCTGGGAGGAAATTGCAGTGGGTTAGTGGCAGAATCACATGGGCCGGCAGTATTCCCATTCTGGCTCTAACCACCCAACATAAAGGAAATCCAGGCCATTATCTCTGTTGGTAATAAATTGCCTTTCAAGGGTCCTCAGTTACTGGATGAACTAAGTGATATTAAACAGGATATTTTCCCTGTAGTAGATAGAGCATCTGCTGTTATCTGAATTTTTTCATTCCACTAACACAATAGGGTTGTTGCTGCAGATTGAGTTCCGCCTAAAAATATTGTCCAACCTGATGACAATAGCCCTTTAAATCTTTCTCACATTATTACACAAAGTAAAAATGTAACTTTGTCATTCGGTTTATTTTTAGTTGCTTTAGAAAACTGATAACAAGCTTTGTATAGCACTAAGAGATCTAGAATAGGGTGTGGAACAATTGTTAGAGGTAACCATAGAAAAGAAAGAGATTTTTAAAAAGTTAACAGATCTTGTAGTTCATAAGTCACCAAGCCCTGCTTGAAAGAAATCAATTGAGAAGATAGCAAAGCTCAAACACAGTTTTTCAATCCCCCTTAAATATGCAAATTTAGCCAGGGGCCGAGAAGGTAGCCAATGTAACACCTCTGTTTATGAGGGAGAGAAGAATTAACCAAGCAATTATAGACTAGTTAGTCTAACGTCAGTGTGGGGAAACTCTTAGAACCCATAATATGTGATCAAATTACTGCGCATTTGGAAATGTATAGGTTAATCAAGGACAATGTGTTAATGATAAGTTGGCCCCAAATTTTCACACAATCAGTTGTGTTGCATTTTAGCCAATGCGTGATGAGCTGCGCCTGCCAATGGTCTGCAGAGCTGTTTTTACCAACATTTTGTGGGTCAGCTCATTTACATATTTATTGGAGAATTTGTTTGTATAAATCCCATATAAAATGGAAGTGACAAGCTGAGATGCTTGGAAGCTAGAGTACAGCCTGTAAAAAGCTAATTCTGGATGAAAATTGCAGCAGCCAATTGCAAGAGCAGCACATAAGTGACAAAGTGCCTGGTTGAATGAGTTGACTGTCAGTTAGCTTGACTGGATATCTCATGAGTGTTTCTGTGCCACTTTTCAAGAATGTCTACCACTGGAGTGGCGGCAGCCAAAGAAGACACAAGGGCAAAGCACAGAAGCATAAAAGAAGAGCCCGCAATTTCAATGAGTCGGACCTGCAAATCCTCCTCAGTGAAATAGCTCTGAGCAAAGGTAGATTGTTTTAGTCTCCATGGGAAGGAATCTCCAAAAATGTCTCATGCCATATGGAGGGAAGTGACACTGGTACTGAGTGCCAACTCTCATTCCCAGGTCTGCAGACTGGCGCCACTAGAAATTCAGTGACCTCGGCAGGACAGTTAAGGCCACTCTCCATTTCCTTACTTGGAAACCCAGGATGCTAGAATGCACTTTAACCTTTAACATTAAGTGCCGTACAAAGAACTTTT
Organism: Somniosus microcephalus; assembly: GCF_052327205.1. Classification (NCBI taxonomy): domain Eukaryota; kingdom Metazoa; phylum Chordata; class Chondrichthyes; order Squaliformes; family Somniosidae; genus Somniosus; species Somniosus microcephalus. Next base: position 426,110,969 of record NC_140987.1, read on the forward strand.
CACACTACAGTCTGACTAAGGGGGGCATTAACTCGGGGTCTTATAGTGTGTGTTACCATCTAACAGCAATCAATTGCAAGCGCAACATAAAAATCCCTCCCTACACTTTAATAGAGTGATACCAACACATCATTATTTCAATAATAATGTAACTGACCATACAATTAGGCAGAAAGAGAGTGCCAAAAGTAAATTGCCTGCCAAGAAACTATGGAAGTGAAATTGGTCTTGGGTAGTAGTGCAAAACGGACAATGGCCAATTGAAAACAAAATTGGGCGGGGTGTAAAACGGCCAGTTCACTATCGCCTGTTTTGCGCTTATGGCCAAGACTAATTTCATCTCCAAGGGAATAGAAACCCAAGCTGACCAGCGGTGAACTGACTGGTAATTGTGTGGAAATATCCTGAGGATAACAACCAGTGTCCAGCATTCAGACATATAACAAATGTGGGTTCGTTTATGACATAAAATACACAGCATCCTATCAAATGCAGTCTAAAATGGAAAAATTCCCACCATCATTAAAATAATATCATTCTGCCCAATGATTCTCATGCTGCATTTGCAGCATCTGAATTTCTTTGTTTTGTGAAACAATTCGTTCTGCCCCAACAGAGTAAATAGCAGTGTGATGATGGACAACATTAAACAGTGGCACTTCAAACAGAACCAATTATGAAATGCACAAAGGCTTTCACACTGCTAATGAGGTATAAACTGCCTACCAGTGCTTAATTAATCAGAGTGTCTCCTTACTTTGTCTTTTCTCGAAACAAGGTATCAATTGTTAAGAAGCTGCGGGTTTTGATGGGATACATCTGTCAGTCTGTCAATATGTAAACGAGAGATCGCAAGCCACGACTAAGCTATGATGATCTGCCAGGTGTTACTGATTAAAAGGAGAGACTGTGTGCAATTTTTGATCACAATTGCCTATCTTGATTTTAAAACTGCAACAATCCGATACAGGCTTTTGTCACTATTTCGAGAAACAATTTGGGGGATTGGCACTTACAGCACAAATGCTAGTTTGCACCTGGTGCTAGTATTAAAACCCTAACTGTGGCCACATTGGAATTTCTTTCTACCCTTCCAGCACTGGCAGGAAGAAGCTACTGCCAGGTCTCAAGAGAAGAGGCATACCAGTTTCAAACTGCTACCAGTCCAAAATACACAAGAGTCTGAAAAATTATGCACTCAACTCTGTTCCCAAGGAAAGGTTTTTGTTTAAATTAGCATTTTAAAAATGGCAAAGGAAACAGATCAAGACTGCATTCTCCAAACGTTGATTATTTCTTGAAGAATTTGTGGAACTGCTGAAAAGAATTAGTGGGAAACCCCAACAAAACTATTTTCTTTTCTTTTTGGCTAACTCTGTGCCCACCAGGATAGGAAATGTTGGTGTTGAGACTGGAAACTTTTTTTTTAACTTTTACAAGAGTCAGCATCAAGCATTCCTTGGTCCAATAGGCCACAGTCCAGATGTGATATAAAGCTCCCAACAATGGAAGAACACTTTATCTTGCTGTATTGTATTGTGGATGCCGTGAAAACATTTTCTCTGATCACTATTTCTAGCAAAATCATAAACATGCTCTTTTAAAATGGTTTCCCCACTGAATACTGACATTTCTGTGCACATTTGTGACTGGAGGAATTTATATATATATCTATATATATATCCCTTTGTTTGTTTTTCTTTTTAAAAACGTTTTAAACAAGAAACTTGTTGAATTTAACCAGTCCCCAATGACCTCCATGACACATTACTTGATAGTTTGTTTGCATTTGCAGTACCATTTCTCAACAGAGAGACTGCTAGAGTAAATATGCAAAAAAAAGTATAGAATTAATTTTCTGGGGTTTTGGGCTGGCAGGAGTTGGGATGAGTATGAAACGCACCCGCTGTCCTAAATTTCAGACCCGGCCCTCATTAACATCTGAGCCTTGTTGATGGTGGAGAGGCTTTGAGGGTTCAGGATGTGAGCCATTCATTATAGAGTACCCCGCATCTTTCCTGGTTTTGTAGCCATTGTGTTGATATGGCTGATCCAGTTAAGCTTCTGGTCATTGGTGACCTCCAAGGTGTTGATGGTGGGGGACTTGGCAATAGTGGCACCATTGGAGATCAGGGGGAAAAGGCTGGACTTTCTCTTGCTCGAGATGCTCATTACCTGGCACTTACTGTTGTGAGATTATTTTTTAATTTGTAAGTGTGACATTCCTCAGCAAAACTGATGATCGTTTTGGATCACCCTTTTTTTAATTTTTTCCCATAGAGTACCCTGATTCACGGTGGTTAAACTCTAGTTTTATTTTTCATTTTCCAATTAGTTTGGCAAACACACATACACACAAAACATTTGATCTTGCTACACTACAAAGCACGTTTGAATGCAATTGTGAAAAATTCAAGGTTTTTTTCAAACAGTTTGTAATGTTAACATTGCAAATAAAAGTTAAAAAATTTGCAAAAGTAAGTCTTAAAATGCACAAACTTACTGTAATAATGGGATTTTTGATAGTCTGCTTCCTGAAAATATATTTTTACAGGTCAAAATATTTTGTGAACAGAATCAAATACTCCAATCTAAATTCGGAAAATGTACTCCACAAGTTTTACTGCAGCAATACTTGTGATCTGTTTTCAAATTTCATGCTTGATATCTCGCAATATCATTAAAATTGTTTCTGCTCTGAGGTACATGGTGCTATTAGACAGTACAATGATGCCCCCTACTGTAGAGAAGCGCAATGTAATACTGTGCACAAAGTACAGTGGAATTCATCAAACCTCAAAAATCCAACTGAGAAGCATTATTCAAACATTCTATGCGGCTCTGATCCATCATATACAACGTCATAATTTTATGTATGTTGGTGTCAGATTTTAATTTTCTAATCTGTTTAAAGGGAGCGACACCCTGTTTACAAGTAATTAGCCCAGTTATCAGCATGTAGTGTGAGGATGCCAATCACAATACAAAAATATCATCAAGGTGCAGTTGGGAAGGATTTAAACTAGTTTGTCAGTGGGGCTGGAAACCTTAGTGTGGGCCCAGAACGGAGAGAAACAAAGCTGGAAGTGAAAGTTAGAAAAGTAATCAGCAAAACTAGTAGGGAGCAGAAACAAAGGCCAACAGTAAAGAGGGTCAAAGTGCAGAAAAATATTAAACAGGCAAAGTTGAAGGCACTTTATCTAAATGCACGTAGCATTCGCAACAAGTTGGATGAATTAATGGCACAAGTAGAAGTAAATGGGTATGATGTAATTGCCATTACAGAGACATGGTTGCTGGGTAACCAAAGCTGGGAACTGAATGTTCCAGGGTACTCAACATTTAGAAAGGACAGACAAAAAGGAAAAGGAGGTGGCGTAGCGCTGTTAATAAGGGATGAGATCGGTACAGTAGAGATAAAAGATCTTGGCTCGGCAGATCGTGATGTAGAACTGGAATCAGTTTGGGTGGAGCTCAGAAACAGCAAAGGGCGGAAAACATTGGTGGGAGTTGCGTATAGGCCACCAAACAGTAATGGTAATGTAGGGCACAGTATCAATCAAGAGATTAGAAGTGCATGTAACAAGGGCAATACGGTAATCATGGAGGATTTTAATCTACATATTGACTGGGCAAATCAAATTACCACTAATGGTGTGGAGGACAAATTCTTGGAATGCATGCGAGATGGTTTCCTGGATCAGTATGTGGAGGAACCAACCAGGGAACAGGCTATTCTGGATCTGGTACTGTGTAATGAGAAAGGGCAAATCAATAATCTTGTGGTAAAGGGGCCTTTAGGGACAAGTGACCATAATATGATTGAATTTTACATTAAGTTTGAGAGTGATGTAGTCTAATCTGAAACTAAGGTCTTCAATCTAAACAAAGGAAACTACAAGGGTATGAGGGACAAGTTGGCCATGGTAGATTGGGAGACTACACTAAAAGGTATGAAGGTGGACATACAATGGCTAACATTAAAGGAAATAATGCATAATTTGCAACAAACATATATTCCTCTAGGGCATAAAAACTCAAAAGGAAAAGTGATCCAACCATGGCTAACAAAAGAAATTAAAGCTAGTATTAAGTCAAAGGAGGAAGCTTATAAAGTTGCCAGAAAAAGCGGTCAGCCTGAGGATTGGGATCTTTTTAGAAATCAGCAAAGGGGGACCAAGAAATTGATAAAGAAAGGGAAAATGGAATATGAGCACAAACTAACGAAAAATATAAAAACGGATTGTAAAAGCTTCTATAGGTATGTGAAAAGGAAAAGACTGGCAAAGATAAATGTAGGTCCTTTACAGTCAGAGACGGGAGAATTTATAATGGGGAATGAGGAAATGGCAGAGAAATTAAATAAATACTTTGGGCTGGATTTTCATTCAGAAGTCGGGAAGGAGGCGGGACTACAACTTTTGGGTTGTAGTCCCGCCTCCATTGAGATGTGGCCAATCCACGCGATTTTCACTTGATTGACCTTGTTGAGCCCGCCCAGCGGGCTCAGCAGGCCAATGAAGGGCCACCCAGCAACAGGTGACGTCACAGATTGAAATTTCATCTGTCAAGACGTGTTGACAGATGAAATATCAGTGTTTCACAGCTGTTTGAAGCTGTCAAACACTGACAGTCTTACTTCTAACCTGAATCCTTCTACGCAGACTCAGTTAGAAATCTCGCCAGCACTGAAAGCTGCAGGCTGTCACTTTTGACAGAGCGCAGCCATTCTGCTTTCTGTGCCGGCTGAGTGATGGACTCCCGAAACCTAGAGGAAGGAAGGCTGTAAAGGTAAGTACAGGTAATTTAAACTTCTTTACACACTTTAAACACACCAAACACACTTACCTTTGCACTCATGCACCCATCACTCACCTGAACACTGACATCTCGACCCCCTCCAAGTCCTTCAACCCGATGGCCCGACTCCTCTAACCTGGCGTGGTTTGGAGCCGTCGCGAATCCCACACGACAACCTTCAAAATAGGGATTAGGCTAAAAACTGCCTGTTAACTACCTGTTAACAGGCAGTTCATTGGCACTAATCCCTTCCCGCCTCGGGTCGGCGGGTCCCAGTGCGGGGCGGGTACCCGCCTCCTTTGAAACTTACATGGAGGCGGGTTTTGGGCGGGATGGTGTCGGGACCCCCGAATTTGGGATTTTAGCCCCCTGCACGCCTAAAAGCCCGCCTCACGGCACATTGAAAATCAACCCCTTTGTTTCTGTCTTCACGGAGGAAGACACAAAATACCTCCCAGAAATACTAGAAAACCAAGGGCATGGCGAGAATGAGGAACTTAAAGAAATTATTATTAGTAAAAAAACAGTACTAGCAAAATTAATGGGACTAAAAGTCAATAAATCCCAAGGACCGGATGACCTACATCCTAGGGTTTTGAAAGAGGTGGCCATTGGGATAGTGGACGCATTGGTTGTCATCTTCCAAAATTCTATATAGATTCTGGAACGGTTCCTGCAGATTTGAGGATAGCAAATGTAACCCCGCTATTTAAGAAAGGAGGGAGAGAGAAAATGGGGAACTACAGACCTGTTAGCCTCACATCAGTAGTTGGGAAAATGCTGGAATCTATTATAAAGGATGCAATAACTGGGCACTTAGAAACTAAAAGTAAGATTGGGCAGAGTCAAGATGGATTTATGAAAGGGAAATCCTGTTTAACAAACCTATTGGAGTTCTTTGAGGATGTAACTAGTGGAGTAGACAAAGGGGAACCGGTAGATGTGGTGTATTTGGATTTTCAGAAGGCCTTCGATAAGGTCCCACACAAGAGGTTGGTGAACAAAATTAGGGCACATGGAATTGGGGGTAATATACTAGCATGGATTGAGAATTGGTTAACAAAGAGTAGGGATAAACGAGTCTTTTTCAGGATGGCAGGCTGATTATAATCTATATCAATGAGGGGACTAAATGTAACATTTCCAAATTTGCTGATGATACAAAGCTAGGTGGCAGTATCAGTTGTGAAGAGGATGTGAAAAGACTTCAAGGGGATCTTGACAGGCTCAGTGAGTGGGCGAGAACATGCAGAAGGAATATAATGTGGATAAATGTGAGGTTATCCACTTTGGTAGAAAAAACAGAAAGGCAGAGTATTTCCTAAATGGTGAAAGATTGGGGATTGCAGATGCTCAAAGGGACCTGGGTGTCCTTGTACATGACAAGAGGATTTGAGTACAGGAGTAAAGAAGTCTTACTTCAATTCACAGAAATCACAGAATCACAGAAACCACACAGTGCAGATAGAGGCCATTTCGGCCCATCGAGCCTGCACCGACACATATCCCACCCGATCCCCGTAACCCCTACACCAACACATATCCCACCCTATCCCCGTAACCCCACGTATTTAATCCCCCTAACACTAAGGGTCAATTTATCATAGCCAATCAACCTAACCCGCACATCTTTGGACTGTGGGAGGAAACCGGAGCACCCGGAGGAAACCCACGCAAACACGGGGAGAATGTGCAAACTCCACACAGACAGTCACCCGAGGCTGGATTCGAACCCGGGTCCCTGGCGCTGTGAGGCAACAGTGCTAACCACTATGCCACCGTGCTGGGCCTGGGTGAGACCACACCTGGAGTACTGTGTACAATTTTGGTCTCCTTACCTAAGGAAGGATATACTTGCCACAGAGGGAGTGCAACGAATGTCCACGAGATTGATTCCTGGGATGGCGGGACTGTCGTATGAGAAGAGATTGAATAAGCTAGGCCTGTATTCTCTTGAATTCAGAAGAATGAGAGGGGATCTCATTGAAGCATACAAAATTATTACAGGGCTTGATAGGGTGGATGCTGGGAGAATGTTTCCCTTGGCTGGGGAGTCTAGAACCAGGGGCCACAGCCTCAGGATAAAGGGTAGGTCATTCAGGACTGAGATGAGAAGAAATTTCTTCACACAGAGGGTAGTGAATCTTTGGAATTCTCTACCCCAGAGGGCTGTGGAGGCTCAGTCATTGGGTATATTCAAAACAGAAGTTGATAGATTTCTGACTAGTAAGGGCATCAAGGGATATGGCGATAGAGCCGGTGAATGGAACTGAGGCAGAAGATCAGCCATGATCTCATTGAATGGCGGAGCAGGTTCAAGGGGCCGAATGGCCTACTCCTGCTCCTATTTCTTATGTTATTATGTTCTAAGGTGAAAATGACACTTTTACAGGTCAGGATTTCCCTTTAGTTTTTATTTTACAAAAAGTATGGATATTGAGCTAAAATACACACGTGTACAGTGGTGACATTTACATTCTACAACAACAATAACTTGCATTTAAAATAAGAGCTTCACAGTGGTGTAAGGAAAATTTGGACCCTGAGCCAAAAAAAGACAGAAGGTGTGACCAAAAGCTTGGCCAAAGTGATAGGGGGAAAAATTCAGGCCATTATCGGCTGTGCGCAAAGTTTAGCGCTTGGTGCTAATTATCGCCTCCGACAGCAAACTTGGCTTTTATCGCCCCTGGAGGTGATTGGAGCGCTAAATCAGGCGCTTCACACCTGTCTTAAGGCGCAAAGGCCAAGGAGCGAGGCGCTACCTCAGAGCGCTGGCGAAGCAAGGAAGGGAAAATCAAAATGAACCTGCAAAGTGCTGCTCAGTACCCAAAACTCCTTCACACAGCGTTGAATCTCTCCAGAAGTCTCTCTCTCTCTCTGAATGTGTGGTGCAAAAATGTCACCGACAAAAAGAGGCAGGAAGCGGTCACCTTTAAATAGCGCTCCCCCAGTCCCTTTCTGACTGCAAAAAGCTCCCCTCAACCTGTCATTGCTAGCGGCAGGCGGTAAGGCAGGGGGCGCCACTCAATATCCAGTCCTGAGCACTACCGGGGCGATGCGCACTCGACTGACGTCATGATCTGCCGGCGCAGGAGATCGTGGCGGTAATGTTTAGCGCCGCCACAAAATGTCAAGTTAATTTCGCGAGCAGCGCAAACATCGCCGCACCCGGGCGCTAGTTGCTTTGCACCCCATTAGCGCCCTCTTAAGGCGCTAACGGGAGGCGTAGACAACTGAACTTTTCCCCCATAGTTTTTAAGGAGGGTCATAAAAGAAAAGATGGAGGTAGAAAGGCAAAGAGGTTTAGGGAGGGAATTCCAGAGTCTGGGCCGAAGTGGCTGAAGGCACGGCTGCCAATGGTGTTTGAAGGGGGTGGGGTGCACGAGGGGCTGGAGCCAGAGGAATGGTGAGTTCAAGGGGGTTGTAGCACTGGGGGAGTTTCAGAGATTGGCGCTGGGAATTTTCTCGGGGCTTCTCTCGATCAGAAGTTACGGCAGCCAATCAAGAGAGCCCGAAGGAAATTCCTGGTGTTGGAGGGATGCAACCACGGAGGGATTTAATGCAAGGATGAGAATTTTAAATTTAAGGCACTGGGGGACCAAGAACCTAATTCTATATTGGGACTGAACATGTCTTCCACATTCTGTGCTTGCTTCATGCAATGACACGCAGACATTTAAATAAGTTATCCTGGCACAAAATGTGTTTCTACACACATAAATTGCTTAAAAGAAAATATCAGGATTCAGCTCTAAAATGTGAATAAAATACAGAGAAAAAGAAAGACTAACAATAAGAGATATGAGTTAATAAATAGTCGTAATTTAACCATTTTTGCAGGTTTAATTGTGGCCTGTGGGGTTTCAGCTCAAGTGAGGTGAGGACAGCTTCGAGAAGAAGGTAAGTGCCTTTACATCTCTCCTTGTGGGCCAGGAGGAACAGGAGTCCTTCGCCCTCCGTACCCCCCCCCCCACCGCCCCCCTGGTCCCCCAAGCTCCCCTCCCCATACAAAGACGGGCAGGGAGCGGACACCCCCTGGGATCGGGCTCACCCCCCACGGGGTTAGGAATCGGACTAAAATACTCATACTTGGGAATGACCTGCCCCATTTCCAGGCCACAGGTGGAGGTATTCTATATTTGAATCTATAAGGTTTAATAGATAATAATCTTAGACTAAATACCACCAACTATAAAGCCCAAATTATTGTGGTCATTCCAGAGTACCTCAGCCTGCATAGAAATTGGAACATAGGAACATAAGAATAAGAGTAGGCCATTCAGCCCCCCAAGCCTGTTCTGCCATTCAATGGGATCATGGCTGATCTGTATCTTAACTCCATCCACCTGCCTTGGCTCCATATCCTTTCATATCTTTGCCTAGAAAAAATCTATTGATCTCAGATTTAAAATGATGAACTGAGCTAGCAGCTACTGTTTTTTGTGGGAGCGAGTTCCACACTTCTCCCACCCTTTGCGTGCAGAAGTGTTTCCTAACTTCTCTCCTGAATGGTCTGGCTCTGATTTTAAGGTTATGTCCCCTTGTCCAAGATTCTCCAAGAGATGTCAGTAAAACTGAAACTACCAATTAACAGAAAGACACGGGAGTCGATTTTGATTTCCTTCGCCTGCTGTTACTGGGGTGGTAATGGCCTCAAATTGGGGGCATAAGCCTGACCACCCTGTTAACACCGACGAAGTAGCTGGCATCATTTTGAAAGGGGTCTACCACCAGACCTCCAGAGCGCTTGCGTGTACCAGGCGACAGGCCCCTTTTACCACGGAAAACGGGGTCCTATGATATAAATAGGACTCCGATTGCCATTTTCGGTCAAAACTGGTTAGTCAAAACACGGATGATGGAACCAAAGAGACCCGCTAAAGCTAAGTGCCGAATTTTTTTTGTGGGCTGCGGAGGACCCGTGGTTGAATCCACAAGTGCGCTAATGGATCTGCCCACCCCTTCCACGCTGGAAAGGATGGGCTCCAAGCTCTGTGTATAGTCCTGCGCAAGGTTGGTGCCAGACTCCTCCTCCCTGCTCCTCGACATTGCATTCAGGCTTTCTGGCAGGCCTGCCAATGCACCAAGCATTTCGTTGTGCATACCTATTACCGTTCTTCTGTAGACCACCCCATCGAAGTCCTCATCTGACTCCTCTGCAGCAGAATTTGTGTGCGACCTCGCCCTCCGGGGAACTGGCCCCTGCACTACCCTTTCCGTCTGTCTTGGCTGCAGCCCACTCGTGCCCAGTGACTCACCACAAGTAGATCCCGCCTCTAAGCTACCCTCTAAACTCCGCACAATGCCAGTATCTGAGTTGGTGGCTGCAACTGACAGATCAAGAGATGGTATTTCTTCTCCATCATCACTGTTCTCTCCCTCTTCTTCTACAACCACTGGTTGGGCAGGTTGAATTGCTCAGGTATCTGAAATGAGCAAGGCACAAAGGTAGGGTTGTGGTGAGGGGAGTGGGGGAAAGCAAGATGTGCCATGTTCAGATTGTAAATCAGAAGAGATTGTGTAATGAGGGGAAGTGAGATGGGAGAAGGAGGATACCAGCGTCTTGTAATCTTTCTGTCCCGCCGCTGGCCACGGGCTCAGTCATGCCCTTCCCAAGAATGGCCAGCACCATCTCCTCTAAGGGGTTGAGATGATGCAGGTGAGCCTGTCCCCTGCCAGTTAGGTTCTGATGGCTTTGGTTACGCGCCACCTTTTCCTGCATGAGAAAGGGGAGTGTGTCAGTGAGTGTGGTGCAATGTGTTTGGGTGAAGTGTGTCAGTGAGTGTGGTGCAATGTGTTTGGGTGAAGTGTATCAGTGAGTGTGGTGCAATGTGTTTGGGTGAAGTGTGTCAGTGAGTGTGGTGCAATGTGTTTGGGTGATATGCCTGTCGTGGTTGAATAGCTGACAGTGTGTGCAAGCTGTGAGATGTGGGTGTGAGGATTGCAGCAGTGGTAAGTGTGTGAGGGTGAGGTGAAGCGAGGAATGTGAGGTGTGCCTCGTGTTTGGTAGAAATTGTTGGCAGTTGAGTGATGAGGGTGTGGTGCATTGAGCAGTGGCTGAGGCCTCTGCTGCAGATGGTGGAATATGGCATTTGAAGATGAATTCACTGAGCTTGACCACTCGTGTGAGGTCATTAAACTTATTCCTGCACTGCATCCAGGTTCTCGGGGCTACATTGCTAGCATTCACCACAGGGGCTATCTGCTCCCGCTGCACTTTGGTCTGTTGCCTGGAGGACCTTCTGGCCCACAGTGGAAAGAGGATCTCTCTTCTCTTATTGACCTCCTGCTCCAGTGGGCCTCCAGTGCTGCATCAGAGAACCTTGGTGGTCCCTCTCTCCCCTGTTGTGCCATCATTAATTGATTTTTTGCACGGTCTTCCTCAGCCGGTTGACTGCTACCTGCAATCCCCCAAACGGGCCGTAGGTTGATCGCGCATCATTTTTCGGGGGCAAATAATTTTTTTTTATTTGTTCCTGGGATTTGGACATCGCTGGCAAGGCCAATATTTATTGCTCATCCTTATTTGCTCTTGAGAAGGTGGTGGCGAGCCACCTTCTTGAACCGCTGCAGTCCGTGTGGTGAAGATACTCCCATAGTGCTGTTAGGGAGGGAGTTCAAGGATTTTGACCCAGCAACGATGAAGGAACGGTGGTATATTTCCAAATCAGGACAGTGTGTGACTTGGAGGGGAACTTGCAGGTGGTGGTGTTCCCATGCGCCTGCTGCCCTTGTCCTTCTAGGTGATAGAGGTCGTGGGTTTGGGGGGTGCTGTCGAAGAAGCCTTGGCGAGTTGCTACAGTGCATCTTGTAGATGGTACACACTTGTAAGGGGTTTTCTTGATACTGGTCCCCCATTAAACACAGTTCTTGAACGTCAGGATTTATAAGAACAAAATACACACAGCACAGGGTTTTGGCTCAACCTTTGATTCATTTGTTTATTGAACACACACACACAATTACTTCCCCATATCAGGCTAACAACCCCAAAATACAAACCCCTACGCAAGGGTCATTTGCATCGACACAATATGACACAGTTAAACCCGTCCGCGATTTGACTGTTACATATAAAGTTACCCAGACTCAGTCACAAAACCCTTATTGTGATCTGACTGAAACTCACAAACTTACTCAGACTCAATCATAAAAGCCCCCTCTATGATTTGGCTGAAACCTACAATCACCACTCCCGATCGGCTGTCTCTTGGAGTTGATTGTAGGTCTGAATCTTTCTGTTCGCTGTCCTGCCGTCGGCTTCCCACCCCACTGTCTTCGACGTGATCTTACTTTAAACCAAAACCAACTTGCAGTATTTCCTGGCCCCCTCCTGAGCATGCGATGGCCATATCAAAATGTGTGAGTTGTCTCCAGCAGAGAACTCTTGATGGCTAATGTCCCTCATATTGTTCATTGATTAGAGATTCCTTTCTGACAATGCAACCTTCCCAAAGTGACTGCATATGCAAAGTTGTTGGTTTCTGTTAGCATTCATATTCAAAAGGTTCAAGGCCCGGACCTTGCACACTGCACCCTACACACTGCAGCCACGGTACGCCGGTGGTGGAGGGAGTGAATGTTTAAGGTGGTGGATGGGGTGTCAATCAATTGGGCTGCTTTGTCCTGGATGGTGTCGAGCTTCTTGAGTGGTGTTGGAGCTGTACTCATCCAGGCAAGTGGAGAATATTCCATCATACTGTGAGGGTGCCGGTTAGTTCCCTCAGTAACCCCTAGATGGCACCTTCACTTGTTTGTTTCCTTTTGCTAAATTGTTACTAGTTTACTTAACTGCCTTTTATCAGGTTTATTGGTTTCACCTGTTTTTGCTTGTATTTAAGTTCTGTGGTTTCTTCCCTCTGTGCTCAGTCTTGACAAGCCATTTGCCTAGTTGTAGCTTGTCTTGAGCTCCTATGTTTGTAACTGTTTACCTGTGTGATTCTAGTAAAGTACTTTTATTTAAGACTGCATACCTGCTTCTCGCCTCGTCTGTCTGCACTTGGGTCCAGAATCAGCCTCACCCTGACAGCAAGACTGAGCCAGTATGGACCCAGCAGTGATGGAGGAACTTCGTTCTATTCTCTCCCATCAAGGTGCTTTCCTCGGCCGCCTTGAGCAACTTCTCCAAAGCATTTCGGACAAGGTAGATACGTGGACTCAGACCATTCAACACCCAGCCGCTGTGGCTTCTGCTCAGGATGTTCCTTCTCAGTCAGTTCCTTTGGGTGCTACCCCACCGGTCGCCGATCTCCAGACTCACCGAGAGCCTCGCCTACCCGCGCCAGAGCGCTATGACGGTCATCCGGGCAAGTGTTGCGGCTTCTTGACCCAGTGCTTCCTAGTTTTTGAACTCCAACCCTCCATGTTCCTATCACCTCGCTCTAAGGTAGCGTTCCTCATATCACTACTCTTGGGAAAAGCTCTCGCCTGGGCTACCGCTATCTGGGAGCAGCAATCTTTCGTCTGCTCGGACATTCTCCTTTTCGAAGAGATGAGCAAAGTCTTTGACCATCCTGTGAGTGGACGGGAGGCAGCTAAGAGACTTTTGAATCTCCGCCAGGGCAACTGCAGCGTAGCCGACTTCGCCATTGAGTTCCGCACACTCGCTGCGGAGAGCCGCTGGAACACCGAGGCCCTTCTCTCCATGTTTCTTCATGGCCTCTCCGAATCTATCAAAGATGAACTGGCGTCCAGAGAGGTTCCGGAGGACCTTGACACGCTCATCTCCCTTGCCATCAGAGTGGATAACCATCTCCGGGAGCATGGTAGAGAGAGGAGATTCACTACTTCCACAGAGGTGAGATCTTCCGGTGTTTCGAATCTGACCAAGAGTTTCCAAGTATCCCCGAGTCCACCTGTTAGCACCGAAGAGGAACCTATGCAACTCGGCAGAACTCGGCTCTCCCAGTTTGAGAGACAGAGGAGATTGAGAGACAGGCATTGTCTTTACTGTGACCTGTCTGGCCATCTCAGAGCCACATGCCCTGAGCTTCAGGAAAAAGCGAGGAGGATTGGGAAAATACGGACAGATCAAATCCCTTCTCCTACCCCTTCTGTCTTCCAAACCCTGCTTCCCGCTCATCTCTCTTGGGAGGGACAACAGTACAACCTCCAGACGTTTATTGACTCTGGGGCCGCTGGCTGTTTTATCGATGCCACCCTTGTGCGCAGCCTGAAAATTCCTTTTTCCCGCCTTGACAAGCCTTTACAAGTCACCGCCCTCGACGGCAGGCCCCTTGGTTCTGGGCGTATTCATCATATCACCGGAGTATTACATGTCTAAGTAGGGGAGAGACATCAAGAGTTGCTGCAGTTTCACCTTATCAATTCACCTGAGCTCCCTCTCGTTCTTGGACATCCGTGGCTCTCTCTTCACAACCCTCACATTGACTGGACTACTGGGACTGTGCCGGAGTGGGGTCCTTCATGTCTAGCCAACTGTCTTAAGGTCTTCCCTAGTCTGCCCCGTCCTTCCTCTCCCGAGCCAGCTGATCAGCTGGACCTTGCTCATGTGCCCCCTGAATATTCAGACCTCCATGCTGTGTTTAGTAAGAGGCGGTCCACTACACTCCCCCCACACCGGTCCTACGACTGTACCATTGATCTCCTGCCTGGCACTAGCCCCCCTCGGGGTCGGCTCTACTCTCTCTCTGGCCCTGAGAATGTTTCCATGGAAGAATACATCAAGGAAGCCCTCGCTACAGGTTTCATTCGCCCTTCCACCTCCCCAGCGGGTGCTGGCTTCTTTTTTGTAAAGAAGAAGGATGGTGGTCTCAGGCCTTGCATAGACTATCGGGGGCTTAACAAAATTACCATTAAGAACCGCTATTCTCTCCCTTTGATGTCTTCAGCGTTTGAGCAGCTGCAGGGAGCTACCATCTTCTCCAAACTTGACCTCCGCAACGCGTACAACCTGGTCCGCATTAGGGAGGGGGATGAATGGAAGACTGCCTTTATCACCCCTAGCGGTCACTGGGAATACCTCGTCATGCCCTTTGGTCTCACTAATGCTCCTGCTGTCTTCCAAGCTCTGGTCAATGATGTGCTCCGGGACCTGCTGAACCAGTTCGTGTTTGTTTATTTGGATGACATTCTCATCTTCTCAAAGTCCCCCCAGCAGCATGTCCAACACGTCAGACAGGTTCTGCAGAGACTTTTGGAGAACCGTCTCTTTGTCAAATCCGAGAAATTTGAATTCCACGTCTCTAAGGTCACCTTCCTGGGCTACGTCATCTCCTGTGGAAGCGTCCAGATGGATCCTAGCAAGGTTCAAGCCGTCTTGAACTGGCCGCGGTTCCTGGGATTCGCCAACTTTTACAGACGGTTCATCCACAACTTCAGCTCCATTGCCGCCTCCCTCTCCGCATTGACCAAGGGCTCGTCTTTATGGTTCAGTTGGTCTTCTGAAGCGGAACGGGCCTTCCAGGAGCTCAAACAACGTTTCACCTCTGCTCCCATTCTGGTACACCCGGACCCCACCCTGCCCTTTATCGTAGAGGTGGATGCCTCGGATATTGGAGTCGGGGCTGTCCTGTCCCAGCGCTCCCCTAAGGACCAAAAGCTACACCCCTGTGCCTTTTTTTCCCGTCGCCTGAAGCCAGCAGTGAGTAACTATGATGTCGGCAACAGGGAGCTCTTGGCAGTTAAGTTGGCCTTGGAGGAGTGGAGACACTGGTTGGAGGGAGCAGAGCATCCTTTTGTCGTCTGGACCGACCATAAAAATCTGACATATATCCAGGACGCCAAGCGCCTCAACCCTCGGCAGGCCAGGTGGGCTCTCTTCTTTAACCGGTTCAACTTTCTCCTGTCTTACCGCCCAGGGTCTAAGAACCTCAAACCGGATGCCCTTTCTCGCCAGTTTGACCCCTCGGAAAAGGACCGGACCCCGGAACCTATCATCCCCAGTTCCTGCATCGTTGCTCCCGTCGCATGGGAGATTGAGACTGTGGTGCAAGGGGCCCAACGTCAGGAGGCTGACCTTGGAGGAGGCCCTCCTAATAGCCTTTATGTCCCCAGTCAGGTGCGCACCCAGGTCCTTCAATGGGGGCACTCTTCTCGATTGACTGGTCATCCTGGGATCTGTCGGACTCTCGAGTTCCTTAAGAGGAGGTTCTGGTGGCCCTCTATTGAAGCTGACACCCGGGCCTTTGTCTCCGCTTGTCCCGTCTGTGCCCAGAACACGACATCCCAACAACCTCTGCTTGGTCTCCTGCATCCCTTGCCCATCCCCAGCCATCCCTGGTCTCATATCGCCCTGGATTTCATCACCAGGCTACCTCCATCTGAGGGAATCACTACCATCCTAGTTGTGGTCGATCGCTTTTCCAAGGCTGCTCACTTCATCCCTCTTGTCAAGCTTCCCTCTGCCAGAGAGACTGCCCAGCTGGTTGTCCAGCATGTCTTCCGCCTCCATGGCTTGCCCCTGGATGTCGTCTCTGACCGTGGTCCCCAGTTCTCATCCAGGTTCTGGAAGGCTTTTTGTTCCTTCCTGGGCGCTTCCGTCAGTCTCTCCTCTGGGTTCCACCCACAGTCTAACGGCCAGACTGAGAGAACCAACCAAGATCTGGAGAGGGTGCTAAGAAGCTTTGTGTCCTCCAATCCTTCCACCTGGAGCAAGTATCTGGTCTGGGCAGAGTACGCGCACAATACCCTTCAGAGCTCCTCCACTGGCCTCTCACCTTTCGAATGTCAATATGGCTTCCAACCGCCACTCTTCCCTGAACAGGAGAGGGAGGTAGGAGTCCCGGCTGCCCAGGGGTTTGTCCAACGCTGCCGCCGTACCTGGAGGAGGGTCCGATCTGCCTTGCAGCTCGCTTCTTCTCGGCAGAAAGTGCAGGCCGAACGACACCGCCGCCCAGCTCCTCGGTTCCGGACCGGACAGAAGGTCTGGCTGTCTGCCCGGAATCTTCTGCTCCATGTGGAGTCCCGCAAGTTGGCTCCCCGGTTCATCGGACCTTTTAGGATTTTGGAAAAAGTAAACCCTGTGGCCTACCGGCTCCTCCTTCCTCGGTCGATGAAGATACATCCCACGTTCCACGTCTCTCACCTCAAGCCGGTACTTACCAGTCCCTTGGTTCCTGCTTCCAGACCTCCCCCCCCACCCTGCATGATTGACGGTCAGCAAGCCTACACTGTCCGTCGCCTCCTTGATCATGGCTGAACAGCCAAATTCAGTACCCTGTGTTGTGTCTGTGTATAATAAGACACAGACTGCAGGAGAACGGCACAACAGGTGTTTACTCAACGTGGCTCACACTGGAACTGAACTGTACAGATTACTACTCAGTGCTATATACAGATGTGGTCACTGCCGGTACTGCAGTATACATGAGCTGTAAAAGATAGTTCCCCCCTTAAAGGTATATACATTACAATTCCTCCCCTTTTAGATTAACAGTACCATAACACTCATTTAACAATTAAATATCAAACTAATTACAATTAACACTTTTAACATGCAACATTAGCTGAAAATAGTCTATTTATATATTCAGTCTTTGGGGAGGCTTCCTGATCCTTTCTGGATAGCGCCTTTCCCCGAGTGTCTTGCTCTTGGTGCGGAGGCGATTCTGGCCCCCTGTCATCGGTTGGTTCATCAGCTTCCGATGCTACTGTTTCTGGGGTAGATGCGACCTGTACGTCGGGTTCATCACCAGGTATGTATGGGCAAGGCATGGGGTTGACTTGTTCCTGTGACTCTAGGATCTGGTCAGCATGGCGTCTCACGATGCTCTCCCCAACGTCCACTGTGTACATTAGTGGGCCCTGCCATGTGCATATCGTTCCTGGCTGCCATTTTTCTGTTCGGTAGTCGCGGGCCAAGACTGGTTGCCCTACATTGAAGCTCCTTGTTGGCTTCTCATGGATGTGCTGGAATTGCTTACTCTCAACATCTCTTCGTACGTTTGGTCTGAGCAAATCCAGGCGAGATCTTAACCTTCGGTTAAAGAACATCATGGCTGGGGCCTGGTTGCTGACTGCATGTGTCGCATTCCGGTAGGCGAACAGGAAATTGTCCACCTTGTGCTGCAGTGGAATGTTGTCATTGTACATAGCCTTTATTGCCTTCTTAAAGGTTTGTACGAACCTCTCAGCCAATCCATTTGTGGCTGGATGATACAGGGCGGATGTGTAATGCCTTACCCCATTCTTTTTCCAAGAACCTCCGGAACTCTTCGGACACAAACTGTGGTCCGTTGTCGGAGCAAATCTGTTCTGGCAAGCCATTCCTGGCAAAAATGGTCCGTAGGACTGCAATAGTTTTCTCCGTGGTGGTGGAGGACATTTTGATGACCTCAGGCCATGTCGAGTGCGCATCCACGGCTATTAAAAACATTGAGTCCATGAATGGACCAGCAAAATCAATATGCACCCGTTGCCATGGAGATGAGGGCCACTCCCATGGGTGTAATGGGGCCTGTGGTGGTGCATTTTGGACTTTCTGGCATCCTGAGCAGCTCTTGGTCAGGTCCTCGATTTGTTTATCGATTCCCGGCCACCACACATAAGCCCTGGCTAGGCTTTTCATTTTTACCCCTCCCAGATGACCCTCATGAAGCTCATTGAGCACTCTATCCCTTAACTTGGGTGGAATTACCACTCGGGATCCACACATCAAGGTCCCCCGGCACACTGACAGCTGTTCTCTCCTTGTCGAGAATGCTGGCAACAGTGAGTCGCCATGTGCTGGCCATCCCTTCACCGTCAAATCATATACCCGAGACAGTGTCGGGTCATTTCGGGTTTCCTTTTCAATACAAGCATTAGTTACCGGTAGGTATTCAACTATAGTCGAATGGAATATTTCAACAGGATCCACTGCTGGTGCTTCCTCCGCAGTAGGCAGTGGCAGGCGTGATAGCCCATCAGCATTTCCATGCTGTTTCGTGCCCTTATATTCAATCTCATAGTGGTGCGCCCCAAGAAAAAGTGACCATCTTTGTAGTCGTTGCGCAGTCATCACCGGAACGCCCTTCTTCGGATTAAAAATGGAGACAAGAGGCTGGTGATCAGTCAGCAAAGTGAATTTCTGCCCGTGCAGATAGTGGTTGAACTTTTTCACTCCCCACACTAGGCTGAGGGCCTCCCTGTCAATCTGGGCGTAGTTACGCTCGGCTGAGGTTAGTGATCGTGACGCAAAGGCTATTGGCCTCTCTGAGCCGTCCGAGAATTTGTGCGACAGCACCGCTCCAATGCCGTAGGGTGACGCATCACATGCCA
Source organism: Somniosus microcephalus (assembly GCF_052327205.1). Taxonomy (NCBI): domain Eukaryota; kingdom Metazoa; phylum Chordata; class Chondrichthyes; order Squaliformes; family Somniosidae; genus Somniosus; species Somniosus microcephalus. The sequence goes on from NC_140987.1 coordinate 426,129,989, forward strand.
ACCGAATTGGTAATGCCGGGTTGTAATGGGCCAATACCTCTTTCGATGTGATTAGTGTTTTGCTCTTCTGGAAAGCTTGTCTACATTCGTCACTCCACTTCCATGGCACCCCAGTTTGCAGTAGGGTGTTCAGTGGGTGTAGTATTGTAGACAAATTTGGCAAGAACTTATGGTAGTAGTTTACCAGCCCGAGGAACGACCTCAGTTGTGACACATTTTCCGGTGCTGGAGCCTTGACTACTGCCTCAATCTTCTCTGGGGACTTATGTAACCCCTCTTTATCGATAACGTGGCCACAATACGAGATCTGTTTTCTAAAAAACTCGCATTTGGGGCGGTTAGCTCGGAGCCCATATTCCTGCAATCTAGTGAGCACCTGCTCCAGGTTGGCAAGGTGATCACTGTCATTTTCACCCGTGACCAGGATGTCGTCCAAATAACACTGGGTCCCTGGGATCCCTTGCAGGACTTGTTCCATTGCCCTCTGCCAAATAGCCGGAGCTGATGCTACCCCGAATACCAGCCGGTTGTATTGGTAGAGACCTTTATGGGTGTTGATTGTGAGGTATTTTTTTGATGCTTCGTCTACCTCCATTTGCAGATACGCCTGGGCCAGATCAATCTTAGTGAAGCGTTTCCCTCCAGATAGCGAGGCGAAAATATCTTCAATCCGCGGAAGTGGATATTGTACGGTGTGAAGGACCGGGTTCACTGTTAACTTAAAGTCCCCACAGATGCGAACATTCCTTGGTTCCCCAGGCGTGCTGCTCAACGACTTTTTCATCACAGGGACGATGGGTGTAGCCCACTCGCTCCAGTCTACCTTGGACAGTGCACCTGAACGTTCCAGACTCTCCAGCTCTGCTTCGACGGCTGGGCGGATCGCATAAGGTACCGGTCTGGCCTTAAAAAATTTTGAACTTGCGTTTTCTTCAATTTTAATCGTTGCTGTTATGCCTTTTAGTGTTCCGAGTCCTTGCTGGAACACTTCTTTCGCATCAGTTAGGATCTTTGACAGTCGCCCAGGTGTGACACCGTCATCCTTTTTGTCAGCCACAGTCAGTGCCTGTATGGAATGTCAATCCAGTTGTATTTTCCGGATCCATTCACGTCCCAGTAATGGTGGTCCTCCATCTTGCAATACATACAGGTCTAGTTTTGGTGTTTCCTTACCGTTATATATAATGGTTACCCTTATTTTTCCTTTGGGGTAGACTTTTTGCCCCGTGTACGTCTTCAAAATAATTTTTGTGTCTCTCAAGGGTATGTGTGAGAATAGCCGCTCGTAGTCCCGTCGGTTTATGACTGTTAGGGCTGATCCTGTGTCCAATTCCATCTTTACCTGGACTCCTGCTATCTTGAGAGTGACCCAAACGGTTTGGTGATCCTCCGTTGTGATCACATTATGTCGTTTCAGACAACTCAGTTCCCTGCTTTCGGAGTCGTTATCACTCTTTTGTTTGTCTGAACTAGTCTCCGTTATCTTATGTACCTTCTTGTATTTTTCTTTGGTCGGTTTCTTATTGCTGGTTTTCTTTCCCCACCTGCAGACTCGTGCTATGTGTCCTACTTTTCCACACTGTCTGCACACTTTGTCTTTGAACCAACAATCATTCTGGTCATGTGTTGTTCTGCCGCAGCGATAGCACTTCTCTGTTCTATATGACATTTTGTTTGTGCAATATTCTTGCGGTCTCTGTTGTATCTCTGCAGCGCCCCGTGCTGCTGCTTCATATGATACTGCAATGCTGAAAGCCTTTTCCAGCGTAAGGTCCTTTTCAGATAAAAGCCGTTTCTGGGTTCCTTCACTTTGAAGCCCACACACAAACTTATCCCTTAAGGTATCTGCCAGTCCCGCTCCAAACTGGCAGTGTTTTGATAGTTTGCGCAGTTCTGTTAAATAATCAGCATTGCTTTCATCCTTCTGCTGGTTCCGTTTGTGAAACTTGAATCTTTCTGCTATCAGCAGCGGTGTGGGGTTTAAATATTTCTGTAGTATCGTTACTCTGTCTTCAAAACTCTTTTCCATTGGCTTCGTTGGGGTTACTAGATTTCGTAATAAACCATACGTCTTTGCACCCATTAGATTTAACAACACCGATGCTTTCTTGTCATCTGACACCTCATTTGCCTTGCAGTATACCTCTATTCGTTCGACATATGTAGTCCAATCTTCGACTTCATTGTCAAACGCGGTGATACTGCCACTCTTCGGCATTTTGGGTGTGGTTTAAAATGGCGTCTCCCAATGGCTTTCCTTCCTCCCCCGCTGCTGCCAACGCCGCTCCCGGCAGTTCTCGTGGCAATGGTGGCGCCCTGTAGGTTTCACGCGCTTCTCCTGCACTGCTGCCAACGCCGCTCTCGGCGGTCCTTGTGGCAATGGCGGTGCCTCGCGGGTTTCTGCGCCTCTCTCTCTCCCTCTCTTCGATGCTGCTCGGCCCCTGAACACCGGCTGCGCCCTGTGCGCTCTGCCCTCTCTCCCTCTCTCTCCCGTCGACGCTGCTTGGCCCTTTGCTGTGCCGCTCGGTCGGGCTCTAGCCCGCCGCTGTCCGGGAAGGGTCAACGCACTACCTGTTGCCAGCCCGTTTCGCTGGACCACCTCGACTGGAAAGCCAAGCCTGGCTCTCAACAGCCTCCCCCGCAATTCTCGAGTCTCTGCTGGATGACTGGGCGGTTGCCCGTGGTCGACGCCCGAGTCTCTGGCCTTGACCTCCAATCCACTGATCTCCAGGAACGAATCCCCGGGAGGTGATGCAGAGTTGCAGGTAGGTTCGAACTTGCCTCGTCGCCAATGTTGTGTCTGTGTATAATAAGACACAGACTGCAGGAGAACGGTACAACAGGTGTTTACTCAACGTGGCTCACACTGGAACTGATCTGTACAGATTACTACTCAGTGCTATATACAGGTGTGGTCACTGCCGGTACTGCAGTATACATGAGCTGTAAAAGATAGTTTCCCCCTTAAAGGTATATACATTACACCCTGCCCCTGCTTTCTCCCCATATCCCTTGATCCCTTTAACCTTAAGAAATATATCTAACTCCTTCTTGAATATATTTAATGAATTGGCCTGAACTGCCTTCTGTGGTAGAGAATTCCACAGGTTCACCACTCCCTGGGTGAAGAAATTCCTCCTCATCTCAGTCCTAAATGGCTTTCCCCTTATCCTTAGCCTATGACCCCTGGTTCTGGACTCCCCCGCCATCGGGAACATCCTTCCTGCATCTAGTCTGTCTAGTCCTGTTAGAATTTTATAAGTTTTAATGAGATCCCCTCTCATTTTTCTAAACTCCAACGAATATAAGCCTAATCGACCCAATCTCTCTTCATACGTCATTCCTGCCATCCCAGGTATCAGTCTGGTGAATCTTCGCTGCATTCCCTCCATGGCAAGAACATCCTTCCTCAGATAAGGTGATCAAAACTGCACACAATACTCAAGGTGTGGTCTCACCAAGGCCCTGTACAACTGCAGCAAGACATCCTTGCTCCTGTACTCGAATCCTCTCGCTATGAAGGCCAACATACCATTTACCTTCTTAACCGTCTGCTGCACCTACATGCTTACCTTCAGCGACTGGTGCACAAGGACACCCAGGTCTCGTTGCACTTCCCCTTTCCCCAATCTATTGCCGTTCAGATAATAATCTGCCTTCCTGTTTTTGCCACCAAAGTGGATATCCTCGCATTTATCCACATTATACTGCATCTGCCATGCATCTGCCCAATCACCCAACCTGTCCAAATCATACTGGAGTTTCTCGGCATCCACCTCACAGTACACATGCCCACCCAGCTTTGTGTTGCCTGCAAACTTGGAGATATTACATCTAGTTCCCTCGTCTAGATCATTTCTATATATTGTGAATAGCTGGGGTCCTAGCACCGATCCCTGCGGTACCCCACTGGTCACTGCCTGCCACTCGGAAAAAGACCTGTTTGTTCCAACTCTTTGCTTCCTGTCTGCCAACCAGTTCTCTATCCAAGTCAGTACCTTACCCCCAAACCCATGTGCTTTAACTTTGCACGCTAATCTCTTATGCGGGACCTTATTGAAAGCCTTCTGAAAGTCCAAATACACCACATCCATAACTCACTCTTACCCCACCAAGCAGCAACACAGAATTCGGCATCCCTCGTGATTTAGATAGTAAGTTAGAGGGGACTGCACTGGGAGATTCACCAAGCACAAGTGAGCAGGGGCAGACAGAGATGGCAAGGAAGTCCAAGGGAAGATCTAACCGGCTATCTCACGTCTTAGCTCTGATGAAGAGGACAAAAATGCAGACTTCAGGGGCCCCGCCTTTAAAACAAAGATGATGTCTATGCACAAGCATTAAAGTGTCTGCCAGGGAGCTTTCAAAACATGTCAAACTGTATGGTGGAGTTCTCACCCATGGCATCGACATTCTGCAGTCACCCATGGAGCCTATGGTCACCTCAATGGTCATTGCAGTTGAGCACTCCACCACTCCCACCCCCTCGGAGTCTGTGGCACCAGTAATAGCATCTCTCGGGGATACTCATGCTGGGGCCACGCAGGCTCTGAGGTCTTAACCATCTCCTTTGCCTTGTACAGGCTGGGAGAGCAAATAGATAGGGGCTTCACTCGGATCACTGATCTCCTAGAGTCCGCTCTCCTGCAGATCAGTAGGTGTGCTGAGCCGCAGCCCAGGACATGCTGTGGGAAGGGGTGATGGTGCCATCTCTCTTCATGACAACACTTCTGTACCTTTGCAACCCCCAAAACCAATGCCCACCCTGATCCCAGAAGGCAAGCTGGCCAATACTTCCCTCACAGATGCTGAGTTGTTAAAGTCTGCAGCTGGGCCCTCTCATGCCCGAGCTCCTAGAGGTCACTGACCACGAGCATGTCATGAACCCTTAATGAGCTTCAGCAAGCTCCCTCCTCCCATGTTGCAGTCATTGGGGGAGCACCTCAGAGAGGTATTGGAGTAGATAAAGGAGCACTTCAGACAGGCACTAGAGGTTCACTCCATGGTGAGAAATAATTTGTAGGCCTTTATGTAAGCCAGTAAAGCCACAATGCGGTTTGACTTTTTTTGTGCAGAGTGTACAGGGCTCGATTTTCCAAGCCCCGAGGAGGCGGGCATGGAGGCGGGACAGCACGTAAAATCGGAGAAATTGTGGGCGGGTGGCAAACCCGCCCCCATCCCGTCTCTGTGCCCTTTTGCCAGGAGGCGGGAGGATGTGCAGCTTCAGGTCCCGTCTCCTGGAGGCGGGAAAGGCTTTTAATCCTTTTAACTACCTGTTAACAGGTAGTTAACAGGCAGAAAAAGGGATTAGTGCCATTTTACCTTCACAGCTGAAGGCTTCCCGACCTCGGAGAACCCCGCCGGGTTGGAGGAGACGTGGAGGAGGTCTGCGGCGGTCGGAGGCACCTGGAAGTAAGGTGTAGAGGTGAGTGATGGGTGCAAGGGTGGAGTGGTAAGTATGCAAGGTGAGTGATAAGTTTAAAAAAGTGTTCACTTGCCTTCTTTTACTTCTATAGCCTTTAGCCGTGCTGGATCGGGAGAGCGGACATCCACCTCGTCAATTTTAGGTAATGGCTGATGGACCCTCCGATCCATCAGACATCTGAAATTTACTTTATTACAATGTTTTTTCAGTCCTCACCACATAAACTAATCAAACTCAAGAAAATGTCAGTGTTTGACAGCTTCACAGAGCTGTCAAACGCTGTCATTTCTTCTGTCAAACGCTGTCATTTCTTCTGTCAAGAAGTCTTGACAGATAGCACGTCTGACGTTGACGTGATCTGTCAGTGACTTCTTCCCTAATTGGCCTGCTGAGCCCACAGGGCGGGCTTAACAAGCTCTGACTATATAAGCTGTGTCTTTATGCATTTCTCCACTTCACCTGAAGAAGGAGCAGCGCTCCGAAAGCTTGTGATTTCAAATAAAGCTGTTGGGACTATAACCTGGTGTTGTGTGACTTCTTACATTTGTCCACCCCAGTCCAACTCCGGCATCTCCACACCATGGCTGCCATCGACACCGCAAACTGCCGGCTCAAAGTGGAGAGGATCTCCAAGAAGATCGCGCATATTGACACAGACATCAAGTTTCTACAGAGATGCAAGAAAGCAGACAAGATCCCGAAAGGACTACAGATCACTAACCCACTCAAGTCGACCTACAACACAGACTACGCTGAGAGACTCTGCCGCCGTACCTCTCGCACACTCCTCAACCATCTCGTACACCAGCTCTACAGCAGACGCTGCAACCTCGAAACCGAGATGGAGTCCATGTTCTCAGCCTGTGCTCAGGACGCAGCAGACCAGCTACGAGACACCGCCAAACAAACAAGGCAACGGAACTACGCTACCTACATGCACACCAAGAACAGGAAGCTTGAGAAACTTGGCATCACCAGCAGCAGCAACCAAGCCTCCCCCGGTACCACGGTTGAAACCATAGGGAAATCCATCGTCAACCTGTCCGACCACACCCTTCAACCAGACGAAATTGAAGTTCTCAGCCGAGGGCTCAATTTCTGCCCCACCACCAAAATGGACCCCATCGGTCTCGCGGCAGACACAGAGGAATTCATCAGGAGAATGAGGCTCCGGGAATTCTTCCACAAATCCCAAGATGTCAGCAGCGAACCCATTGAGACAATCAATGATCTGGAACAGCAGACAGAGGGATCCGCAGTGCAGCAACCGAAGAAGAAAGAGTCAAATTGGACCCCTCCGGAGGGTCGCTGCCCTAAGCTTGACATGTATGCTCAAGCTGTCAGGAGATTCATCAGCCGCACTCACAAGACAGTCCAGAATGTCACCCGAGCACAACGCAACGCCATCCACGCTCTCAAGACCAACCGCAACATCGTCATCAAACCAGCAGACAAAGGAGGTGCCATCGTCATACAGAACAGAACGGACTATTGCAAAGAAGTATACCGACAACTGGACAACCAGGAACACTACAGACAGTTACCCGCAGATCCGACCAAAGAACACACCCGCCAACTCAGCAGACTGATCAAAACCTTCGATCCAGACCTTCAAAGCATCCTACATGCTCTCATCCCACGTACTCCCCGCGTGGGAGACTTCTACTGCCTCCCAAAGATACACAAAGCCAACACACCTGGACGTCCTATCGCATCAGGCAACGGAACCCTGTGTGAGAACCTCTCTGGATATGTCGAGGGCATCCTGAAACCCATCGTACAGGGAACCCCCAGCTTCTGTTGCGACACTACAGACTTCTTACAGAAACTCAGCACCCACGGACCAGTTGAACCAGGAACACTCCTCGCCACGATGGACGTCTCGGCACTCTACACCAGTATCCCCCACGATGACGGCATCGCTGCGACAGCCTCAGTACTCAACACCAACAACAGCCAATCTCCAGACGCCATCCTACAACTCATCCGCTTCATCCTTGACCACAATGTCTTCACCTTCGACAACCAGTTCTTTACCCAAACACACGGAACAGCCATGGGGACCAAATTCGCACCCCAATACGCAAACATCTTCATGCACAAGTTCGAGCAAGACTTCTTCGCTGCACAGGATCTCCAACCAACGCTATACACCAGATACATCGACGACATTTTCTTCCTATGGACCCACGGTGAAGAATCACTGAAAAGACTACACGATAACATCAACAAGTTCCATCCCACCATCAAACTCACCATGGACTACTCCTCAGAATCGGTCTCATTCCTGGACACACGAATCTCCATCAAAGACGGACACCTCAGCACTTCACTCTACCGCAAGCCCACGGACAATCTCACGATGCTTCACTTCTCCAGCTTCCACCCTAACCACGTTAAAGAAGCCATCCCCTATGGACAAGCCCTGCGAATACACAGGATCTGCTCAGACGAGGAGGAACGCGATGGACACCTACAGACACTGAAAGACGCCCTTGTAAGAACGGGATATGACGCTCGACTCGTCGATCGACAGTTCCGACGGGCCACAGCGAAAAATCGCATAGACCTCCTCAGAAGACAAACACGGGACACAACCAACAGAGTACCCTTCGTCGTCCAGTGCTTCCCCGGAGCGGAGAAACTACGCCATGTTCTTCGCAGCCTTCAACATGTCATCGATGATGACGAACACCTCGCTAAGGCCATCCCCACGCCTCCACTACTCGCTTTCAAACAGCCGCCTAACCTCAAACAGACCATCGTTCGCAGCAAATTACCCAGCTTTCAGGAGAACAGCAACCACGACACCACACAACCCTGCCACAGCAACCTCTGCAAGACATGTCAGATCATCAACACAGATACCATCATCACACGTGAGGACACCACCCACCACGTACATGGTACATACTCATGTGACTCGGCCAACGTTGTCTACCTCATACGTTGCAGGAAAGGATGCCCCGGAGCATGGTACATCGGCGAGACCATGCAGACACTGCGACAACGGATGAACGGACACCGCGCAACAATCACCAGGCAGGAGTGTTCCCTCCCAGTCGGGGAACACTTCAGCAGTCAAGGACATTCAGCCTCCGATCTTCGGGTAAGCATTCTCCAAGGCGGCCTTCGAGACACACGACAACGCAAAATCGTCGAGCAGAAACTGATAGCCAAGTTCTGCACCCATGAGGACGGCCTCAACCGAGATCTTGGGTTCATGTCACGCTACATGTAACCCCACCTGACGCAGGGTCATCCAGACTCGAGTCGACATTGGCTTCTTCTCTCTACACAGATGCGGCCGGACCTGCTGTGATTTCCAGCCAAAAAAAAAAAAAAAAAAATGTTTCTTGTCTGTTTTTTTGTTTTTCATACAGACCCCAGCATCTGCAATATTTGACCCCTTGTGACCCCACCTCATTGTTCTTTGATGTAATGTTTCCCTGACTGACCTGTTTGGACACCATTCACACCTTTGACTGCTGTGATTATCTCTCTGCCGAGGTGTGATAAATGGCAGTTGGAAAGGTTACCTGTAAACATCTGACATGATTCTCTGACTATATAAGCTGTGTCTTTATGCATTTCTCCACTTCACCTGAAGAAGGAGCAGCGCTCCGAAAGCTTGTGATTTCAAATAAAGCTGTTGGACTATAACCTGGTGTTGTGTGACTTCTTACATTTGTCCACCCCAGTCCAACTCCGGCATCTCCACACCTTAACAAGCTCAATCAGAGGGAAATCCCTCTGAATGGCCAGGCGTGGATGGAGGCGGGACATTGACACGACAAGCAACAGTCCCGCCTCCAAGTCGCCTCCATTGACAAAATCCAGCCCTTTGTTCCTGTAGTAAAAAAAATTATCTTCTCATTATTAGATGGTGTTCGTGGGAGCTTGCTGTGTGCAAATTGGCTGTCAAATTTCCTACATTACAGCAGTGACTACACTTCAAAAGTGTTTCATTGGCTGTAAAGTGCTTTGGGATGTCCTGAGGTTGTGAAAGGCGCTATAGAAATGCAAGTCGTTCTTTTTTTCTTTTTCGTTGGTAATCTTGCAATATCAGTTGACATGAATATTAATTTTGTTACTTAGGTAGATGCTGTTGATTGTAGATTGGAAGGACTGGGACAGAAGGAATTCCCTCATCATGCTGAAGAAATTCCTCCAATGGTGGCTCCATGTGTTGCCTCCATTGCAAAGAAGTGTTATGCCGTATACAGCAAACCTCAACCTACTGGGACACTCTTGCTGCTCTCTAATGCAGGAAACCACCAGAACTGTTCAGGCATCTAAATTGTTGTTTGAGGACTCCAATGGTCTGCTCAATTTAGTTGACTCGTGGATCTGATTGTAACAGAGTTCCACAGGTAAGCGTGGGTTCCCAAGAGGAGTCATAAGCAAAGTGTGCAGGGGTTAGCCCTTGTCTCCAAGCAACCAGCTTTTAACTTACTGTGCAGGGGCATCAATGGGGAGGTGGATGATTGACGCAAAATAAAAACAAAGAATCAGCTGCCAGGAAAGTGGGCACAGACCGCTACTGGCCATCAAACACCACATTAATACTGTGGAAACCTTTGAGATTCATGAAGGTAGTCGTGCTGTGGGAAGCAAGCACCCCCTCCCCCCCACCCAAGGTGACATGAGTGCAGTGACAGCCTGAACTTGCGATCAGTGTGAACTCCAGAGTCCTTTCCTCCAGCTTTTGGGTGTTCATAGAGAAGTGATGAATGTAAAATAAAAACAGAAATACTGGAAACTCTCAGCAGGCCAGGCAGTATCTGTGGGGAGAGAACTATAGGGTTAACGTTTCAGGTCGATGACCTTTTGTCGGAACTGCAGAAGTGATGAGTATGTTAAGGCATCAGTCATCTGTTTAATACAATCGTGGACTGCAGTCTGACTGATGTTGCTGACATCCATGTGACAGAGTCAGAGGCAAAGCCATTCGCAGCTACAGTGACTTTGATTGCAATAGGTAATGCTGTACTAGCTGCAGCAATTAGTTGCAGGTCTTCCTGCAGGATATGACACAAATCTTTCACTGTCTCCCTACGAATCAAATCCTTTTTATGCACTGTTCCTCAAAGGACTGCAGGTATGTCGTTCTGGGCCTATAAACTCTTTTGGGAGGGTAAGTATGCCTCCAGGCATGCCTGCTTCTATTTTTCCCTCTAGCTGCAGCTGTGTTTGCTCCTTCCTCCTGGTCCTCCTCTTGTCAATGTGTAATTCCTAGAAGGAACCCCATTAAGAAACAACTGCAATGCAGATGCCTGCTGGGCATCTACAAGCAGCCAACTGGCATTGAAGAAGTGCGGGGGGGGACATGTTCGGGAGGGAGGGGGTGACCGGGATAGGGGGGTAGCAATCGAGAGGGAGTGGGGCAACTGGGAGAGAGTGGAAGCAATCAGGACGGGGGAGGAAGCAATTGGTAGAGGGAGGGAGGCAGCAATCGGGAGAGGGAGGGAGGCAATGATTGGGAGAGGGAGGGAGACAGCAATCGGGAGAGGGAAGGAGGCAAGTGGTGGCCTGCAGTGGGATCGTGTGGTTTTAATGTGGAGCTGGGTGGAGCACTCCTGCACCTCCCGGATCCACATTCAGGTAAGTAGATTTTTTTTTAACTTACCTGTAGCGGTCCCTTTAAGGACTACTGGTTAGGCCGCAAGTAGACTACGTTCTCTTGAATGCAACCGGCCTGGCACTAGCTACATTCAGGGCAGCCCAATTTTACAAATGGGGGTTCACACGGACATTGGGACCCTTATTTACCTATGCAAAGGGCCTAATGTGATGCCTGTTGCAGGTGTGAGCCCTGGATGCCTCTTTTGATGCCTATAATAATATGATGGGCGGCGCCCTCCAGCTCAGAATGTAAGCATACCTACCGTTTGCCATAGTAGGCGCTTTTGCGCCCATTTTATGCCTGAAAAACCCACACATCATTGAATATCGAAACCGAAGACGCTAACTAAAAAAATTTGCTTTGTATCTAACTCTGGCAGCCTACTATCTCTCCTGTATTTGGTGGGAGTCTCCAGCTTCAAGATTTCAATCTCATTTATGTGCAGACTGTAGCAGTAATTCCCATAATTTCTCTTCCTTTCTTTTACTAGGAACCAAAGCAACAATAAGATATAAAGACAGCCTATCCCAGTGTCCATAGACCTTTATAGGTCCTAAAATTTTATTAGATCATTTTGCGAGTCTATGTAGCATTTCCCACCAGGAAGGTAGGCAGGTCAATTATTCCCAGGCCTCTGGCAATGCTGGTTTCAATCCATCTGTGAGGAAGTTAATGAGAGAAGATTGGGTTGATCCATTCTTTTATTTTATTCCCCTTCAGCCTCTGCCTGAGAGGAATTACGTCAGCTGCATTCAGCATCAAGCATGAAGAATTATATGAGCAAACCCATGGTGAGTAGGCATTTCCACTTTAAAAGGAGCAAGGAAATCAACTGATTAATAATGGCCCTGAATTTGCGGTACGCCATCATACCGCCTTTGACATTGACCGCAAGTTCGGGATTTCCACATGCGCTTGCGCATGCGCTAAATCCCGAACTTGCGATCTGCAAGTTCCGAATAGACAGATGATCCGCTGCGACTTTCAAGTCATCAGTGCTGGTGAAAAGTTGGGCTAATTACCCACCTACTGCGTATCAATTACGCTGGAAAATTTTACGGCTGGTGCAAACAGGCGCAGGAGCCTGTTTGCACAGTATAAGGGGAGGGGGTGATGAGAAAATTGTATAATAATTAGAAACAAACACGTAAAAGAACTTACCAGGCAGCTGTAAAGGCTCAGTTTGAGGGAAGAGATTGTTTTAATCTTTTTTTAATCATGCCAGTAAATAACTATATTACTCCAAAGTATTCCCTATGCTTTTAAAGCCAAGTACTGTACTTGTCAAATAAATATAATTAGCATCACACCGTTTAATTTACAAGTTCTTTGATGGCAAGTTGAAATGTTTCCTGATTGGCTAGTGAAAGGAGCACCGCCCCACGTGATCCCAGGTACACTTACGCACATCGGTGCGCCCCATGGATCCGTGGACCACTACGCTGCGCACAACTCCGCAGCGTTTCAAAGCAAGTTTTTGCTTGGGGGTTCACACAAGGTAATGCGGATTTCATTCGGAGGTTCGCGGCATACTCCTTAGCTACACCGCCGACCGCAATTTCAGGGCCATTATGTAAACAGAGAAGCTTTTAGAATGAACAAGTCATTCTCTGCAAGGAGTGTGTTGTAGAAGTAGTTGAGATGATATTAGTTTATCTTTGTAAATAAATCTATTTACAACCAAGACACGCCTTGACTAGTCATATGATAGAAATTATCTCCTGCAGCAGTAGAAGAGTAGAGAGTTAACAATATTGATCCAGACAATTTTTTCACTATGGAGAAGGGTTCAAATATCAGCAGACACAGATTAAAAGTTAGAAATTAGGCGTAAAAAGGAAAGTTAGCAGGGAAGGCCATAAATGGGTTCAAGGCAATTACATCCATTTTTGGAGAAAGGATGAAGGGATATAGTTAGAAAACAGGAGGTGGGGTTGATCTATTATAAAAGAGGCAAGCTTGTTGAGCCTAATGTCTTTTCCAGTTCCTAAAAATTCTTATCTTCACCACTCCAGCCATACTTGTGCCACCAGCATATCAAGGCTGCTCTTTTGAATAATTCCAACAAACTTTATGCCAGCAATCTCAATAAAATTTATTGGACTTCGCCAAGGCTAATTTTGTACCGTGTGATATTTTTTACGTTTTAATAATTAATTTTCCAGCCTCTGCTTTTGTTAAGCCATCATCTGTCACTACAGCTGAAAACAATTGAACAGGTTGAGCAAGGACATCTAAGGTTACTTTTTTATTTTTGCATTGCCAGCATTGCAGTTATCTGAGTACCCCTCAGCTTTGAAACTACAGTGCTATCACACTGGGATTATGGAAATGTCATTTGTGGAATGCAAACATTTAAGGTTGAATATAGTAAATTGTGATGCTGGATTATAATTTTGCAATGTTTCCTCGATGGTCTTTAGTGCCAGCGAGAAATTTTGACATTTTGTCTTTTTCAAATGTTTTCCTCTAGTTATTCAGGAGATTAAATAAGATGAGTCAGATGGTGATCATAGGATGATCTGTGTCAGTTGGTAGCACTCTTATCTCTGAGTCAGAAGGTTGTGGGTTCAAGTCCCACTCCAGTGACTTGAGCACAAAAATCTAGGCTGACACTCCAGTGCAGTGCTGAAGAAGAGCTGCACTGTCGGAGGTGCCATCTTTCAGATGAGACGTTAAACTGCTCCCTCAGGTGGATGTAAAAGATCCTATGGCACTATTTTGAAGGGGAGTTATCCCTGGTGTCCTGGCCAATATTTATCCCTCAAACAACATAACAAAAACAGATCATCTGTCATTATCACATTGCTGTTTGTGGGAGCTTGCTGTGCGCAAATTGGCTGCTGCATTTCCTACATTACATCAGTGACTACACTTCAAAAAGTACTTCATTGGCTGTAAAGTGCTTTGGGATGTCTGGTGGTCGTGAAAGGCACTACAGAAATTTCTTTCTTTTCTTTTTGAGAGGAATTCATGCAGTTCAAATTGTCCATGAGCTACCTCAAGGAGCAGGTAGGCCAAATGGCCTTTTCTATTTCATTCTTTCCTATGTTCTGTTATAGGTTGCATTAAATGAAAGTTAGTGCGAGTTTGGGAGAATCCGTACGGAAATTCTACCCCAATATACGAATGGTAGGCAACTGCTACTCCTGCGTTAAGTTATTATTAATCTGATTAGTTAGCAATGAATGCATCATTTTTAAAATTACACAGGTGAACACGAATTTACAAACCTAACATTGCAGTTCTTAAGTCGTTGAGCCTCAAATCCTATTTTCATAAGTATTCTTTCACAGCTTATCTTGGATTTGCACAAAAATGTAGTCAAACCTATTTTGATTTTATACATTTACATTACAAGTGTACAATGATTTCAAAGGTGAGTGTAAGTGAACATCTTGGAATGTACAGCATATGTATGACACAATAAATGAAAAAATTGAAAAGTATAATTATTCCCATTTTACAAAAACATTATTCATTACTCTACCCCCCATTTTAGAAGTGATTTCTCCTCTTTTTATGTCCACCTCATTCCAGGCCAGACTTGGTCCAAGGATAATCTTGCTCTCACTTCATTCTGTGTCCACCCCTGGAAAGAAACTCTCTCCCAACTCACTTACAATTGCACTTACAAAATCCCAACTGTCCATCCTTTCACCTTCCATTCACCATGTCATTTCTGCAGCTACCGATCTGCTCAACCACACTCTCACCACCACCTTTGATGCCCGATTCCCTATCAAAAACATTACTCTCTCTCACCCTGGCCTTTTCGCCTGGTATGACCCTCATCTTCACTCCCTTAAGTCCAAGGGACTCAGACTTGAACGGATATGGCGGACAACTGGTTTAGCCATTCACCGCCAGATCTGGCTGGACCACAAAAAGTACTATCGGGTTCTGCTCTCGTCGGCCAAAACTGTTCACTATTCCAGAATCATCCTGGAATCCAAAGATAACCCCCGGCTTCTCTTCACTACAAACTGTCTTCTTAAACCCCTCTCCCCTGTCTCCTCCACTCTCACCTCCAACAACAAGTGTGAAGAACACATGGACTTCTTTGTTTCTAAGGTTGACATCATCCAATCAGCTGCCACTTCCCTCCCTTCCCCTAGCCCATTGGGCCAAACTTCCTCTAAGGTTCCCCCCTGCCCTAGCCCTGAACTTACATCTTTCTCCAGTTTCTCTCCGATCTCCCCTCATTAACTCTCCACGCTCATCTTGTCCATGAGACCCACTTCCTGCTCCCACTACCTTATTCCCACTAAACTGCTGACTACCCAACTCCCTTTTCTGGCTGCCATGTTAGCTGTTATTATTAATGGTTCTATCTCCTCAGGCACTGTCCCCCTCTCCTTAAAATCTGCCGTGATCACTCATCTCCTCAAAAAAACAACCCTTGACCCCTCCATCCTAGCAAACTACCGCCCCATCTCCAACCTCCCTTTCCTTTCCAAAGTCCTTGAACGTGTTGTCGCCTCCCAAATCCGTGTCCATCTTTCCCGGAACTCCAAGTTTTAATCCCACCAATCAGGTTTCCACCCTGCCACAGTACCAAAACGGCTCTCATCAAAATCACTAACAACATCCTCTGTGACTGTGACAAAGGTAAACTATTCTTCCTCATTCTTCTCGACCCGTCTGCAGCCTTTGACATGGGTGTCCACTCCATCATCCTCCAACACCTCTCCACTGCCGTCCAGCTTGGTGGGACTGCACTCGCCTGGTTCCATTCTTATCTATCTAATCGTAGCCAGAGAATCACCTGCAATGGTTTCTCTTCCCAGTTCTGCATCATTACCTCTTGTGTCCCCCAAGGATCTATCCTTGGCCCCTCCTATTTCTCATCTACATGCTGCCCCTTGACGACATCATCCAAAAACACAGCGTCAGTTTCCACACGTACGCTGACGACACCCAGTTTTACCTCACCACCACTTCTTTCGACCACTCCACAGTCTCTAAATTGTCAGACTGCTTGTCCAACATCCAGTTCTGGATGAGCAAAAATTTTCTCCAATTAAATATTGGGAAGACTGAAGCCATTGTTTTCGGTCCCCGCCACAAACTCCATTCCCTAGCCACCGACTCCATCCCTCTCCCTAACACCTGTCTGAGGCTGAACCACACTGTTCACAACTTGGTGTCATATTTGACCCTGAAATGAGTTTCCGACCACACATCCGCGGCATAACTAAGACCGCCTATTTCCACCTCCGTAACATTGCCTGTCTCCACCCTTGCCTCAGCTCATCTGCTGCTGAAACTCTCATCCATGCCTTTGTTACCTCTAGACTTAACTATTCCAATGCACTCCTGGCTGGCCTCCCACATTCTACCCTATGTAAACTTGAGGTCATCCAAAACTCGGCTGCCCGTGTCCTAACTTGCACCAAGTCCCATTCACCCATCTCCCCCCTGGTGCTCGCTGACCTATATTCAGCAACACCTCGATTTCAAAATTCTCATCGTTGTTTTCGAATCCCTCCATGGCCTCGCCCCTCCCTATCTCTGTAATCTCCTCCAATCCCACAACCCCCCTGAGATATCTGCGCTCCTCTAATTCTGCTTTCTTGAACGTCCTGATTATAATCGCTCAACCATTGGTGGCCGTGCCTTCTGTTGCCTAGGCCCTAAGCTCTGGAAGTCCCTCCCTAAACCTCTTCACCTCTCTACCTCTCTTTCCTCCTTTAAGACGCTCCATAAAACCTACCACCTGCCCTAACTTCTCCTTATGTGGCTCGGTTTCAAATTTTTGTTTTATGACACTCCTGTGCAGCGCCTTGGGACATTTTACGACGTTAGAGGCGCTATATAAATAAAAGTTGTTGTTGTTCTTCTTGTAACCATCCATTAATACACAGGTTGATGGGGTTGGCTTGCTTTCCATTGCCTCACTGTTCCTGTGGGGATGTATCTGAATCACCGCGTTGTGCATCCCTGGATGATTAGGAATTTGCCACGGTTATGAACTTGCGCTCTGGCTGGCTCCCTCATTTGGATAATAATTTTTTTACTGTATTTTATATCATCCATAACTACATCCCAATATATACTTTGTTTAAACTTCCCGCATACCACTTTAGAACAGGTATACTGGTATTGCAGCACAACAAAGGCTAATGATTTGTCACGGGAAGTTTACCCAAAAAGCTTAGAATAGTTGCAGGTGAAATTGAGAAAACTGCTGAAAGTAAGAACATCTGATTGTTGCACTGGCATAAAGCTCTAGGAATAACTAACAGAAATTTGCTTTTTTTTAAATCTACTTCCACTGATGATTTTGGTTCTTAAATTGTGCCTTTCAAGACAGTAAAAACTTAAATTTGAGTGGTGGGATCAGCATGCAATACTATACTGCATCTGCTGTAGCTGCACACCACGCTACAGCTACATCTGAAACATTATTGTAATGAACTTCAGCCAGTCCTGGCACTCAAGATTAAGTTTATACTAAACTAGCTGGAGTGCCCGGCAGTGCCGAGGCTTTTTCGAGGGCATGTTGTTGTTGGAAGAGAGAGAGAGAGAGCGACTGGGGGGAAGAGAGAGAGCGACGGGGGGGAAGAGAGAGAGCGACGGGGGGGAAGAGAGAGAGCGACGGGGGGGAAGAGAGAGAGCGACGGGGGGGAAGAGAGAGAGCGACGGGGGGAAGAGAGAGAGCGACTGGGGGGGGAAGAGAGAGAGCGACGGGGGGGAAGAGAGAGAGCGACGGGGGGGAAGAGAGAGAGCGACGGGGGGGAAGAGAGAGAGCGACGGGGGGGAAGAGAGAGAGCGACGGGGGGGAAGAGAGAGAGCGACGGGGGGAAGAGAGAGAGCGACGGGGGGGAAGAGAGAGAGCGACGGGGGGGAAGAGAGAGGGCGACGGGGGGGAAGAGAGAGGGCGACGGGGGGGAAGAGAGAGGGCGACGGGGGGGAAGAGAGAGGGCGACGGGGGGAAGAGAGAGGGCGACGGGGGGGAAGAGAGAGGGCGACGGGGGGGAAGAGAGAGGGCGACGGGGGGGAAGAGAGAGAGCGACGGGGGGGAAGAGAGAGAGCGACGGGGGGAAGAGAGAGAGCGACGGGGGGAAGAGAGAGCGCGACGGGGGGGAAGAGAGAGGGCGACGGGGGGGAAGAGAGAGGGCGACGGGGGGGAAGAGAGAGGGCGACGGGGGGGAAGAGAGAGGGCGAAGGGGGGGAAGAGAGAGGGCGACGGGGGGGAAGAGAGAGAGCGACGGGGGGGAAGAGAGAGAGCGACGGGGGGGAAGAGAGAGAGCGACGGGGGGAAGAGAGAGCGCGACGGGGGGAAGAGAGAGGGCGACGGGGGGGAAGAGAGAGGGCGACGGGGGGGAAGAGAGAGGGCGACGGGGGGGAAGAGAGAGGGCGAAGGGGGGGAAGAGAGAGGGCGACGGGGGGGAAGAGAGAGAGCGACGGGGGGGAAGAGAGAGAGCGACGGGGGGGAAGAGAGAGAGCGACGGGGGGAAGAGAGAGAGCGACGGGGGGGAAGAGAGAGAGCGACGGGGGGGAAGAGAGAGAGCGACGGGGGGGAAGAGAGAGAGCGACGGGGGGGAAGAGAGAGAGCGACGGGGGGGAAGAGAGAGAGCGACGGGGGGGAAGAGAGAGAGCGACGGGGGGGAAGAGAGAGAGCGACGGGGGGGAAGAGAGAGAGCGACGGGGGGGAAGAGAGAGAGCGACGGGGGGGAAGAGAGAGCGACTGGGGGGAAGAGAGAGAGCGACTGGGGGGAAGAGAGAGAGCGACTGGGGGGAAGAGAGAGAGCGACGGGGGGGAAGAGAGAGAGCGACGGGGGGGAAGAGAGAGAGCGACTGGGGGGGGAAGAGAGAGAGCGACGGGGGGGAAGAGAGAGAGCGACGGGGGGGAAGAGAGAGAGCGACGGGGGGGAAGAGAGAGAGCGACGGGGGGGAAGAGAGAGAGCGACGGGGGGGAAGAGAGAGAGCGACGGGGGGGAAGAGAGAGAGCGACGGGGGGAAGAGAGAGAGCGACGGGGGGGAAGAGAGAGAGCGACGGGGGGGAAGAGAGAGAGCGACGGGGGGAAGAGAGAGAGCGACGGGGGGAAGAGAGAGAGCGACGGGGAGGGAAGAGAGAGAGCGACGGGGAGGGAAGAGAGAAAGCGACGGGGGGGAAGAGAGCGACGGGGGGGAAGAGAGAGGGCGACGGGGGGGAAGAGAGAGGGCGACAGGGGGGAAGAGAGAGGGCGACGGGGGGGAAGAGAGAGAGCGACGGGGGGGAAGAGAGAGCGACGGGGGGAAGAGAGAGAGCGACGGGGGGGAAGAGAGAGGGCGACGGGGGGGAAGAGAGAGGGCGACGGGGGGGAAGAGAGAGGGCGACGGGGGGGAAGAGAGAGGGCGACGGGGGGGAAGAGAGAGGGCGACGGGGGGGAAGAGAGAGGGCGACGGGGGGGAAGAGAGAGAGCGACGGGGGGGAAGAGAGTGAGCGACGGGGGGGAAGAGAGAGAGCGACGGGGGGGGAAGAGAGAGGGCGACGGGGGGGAAGAGAGAGGGCGACGGGGGGGAAGAGAGAGAGCGACGGGGGGGAAGAGAGAGGGCGACGGGGGGGAAGAGAGCGACGGGGGGGAAGAGAGAGAGCGACGGGGGGAAGAGAGAGAGCGACGGGGGGGAAGAGAGAGGGCGACGGGGGGGAAGAGAGAGGGCGACGGGGGGGAAGAGAGAGGGCGACGGGGGGGAAGAGAGAGGGCGACGGGGGGGAAGAGAGAGGGCGACGGGGGGGAAGAGAGAGAGCGACGGGGGGGAAGAGAGAGAGCGACGGGGGGAAGAGAGAGAGCGACGGGGGGGGAAGAGAGAGAGCGACGGGGGGGAAGAGAGAGAGCGACGGGGGGGAAGAGAGAGAGCGACGGGGGGGAAGAGAGAGAGCGACGGGGGGGAAGAGAGAGAGCGACGGGGGGGAAGAGAGAGAGCGACGGGGGGGAAGAGAGAGAGCGACGGGGGGGAAGAGAGAGAGCGACGGGGGGGAAGAGAGAGCGACTGGGGGGAAGAGAGAGAGCGACTGGGGGGAAGAGAGAGAGCGACTGGGGGGAAGAGAGAGAGCGACTGGGGGAAGAGAGAGCGACTGGGGGGAAGAGAGAGCGACGGGGGGGAAGAGAGAGCGACGGGGGGAAGAGAGAGAGCGACGGGGGGGAAGAGAGAGAGCGACGGGGGGGAAGAGAGAGAGCGACGGGGGGGGAAGAGAGAGAGCGACGGGGGGGGAAGAGAGAGAGCGACGGGGGGGGGAGAGAGAGCGACGGGGGGGGAAGAGAGAGAGCGACGGGGGGGAAGAGAGAGAGCGACGGGGGGGAAGAGAGAGACGGGGAGAAGGAGAGAGAGGAGAGAGAGAGAGAGAGGGAACGAGAGAGAGAGAGGGAAGGAGAGAGAGAGAGAGAGGGGGAAGGAGAGAGAGAGAGAGAGGGGGAAGGAGAGAGAGAGGGAAGGAGAGAGAGAGGGAAGGAGAGAGAGACAGAGCAAAGGAGGGAGAGAGGGAATGAGAGAGAGAGAGAGGGAATGAGAGAGAGAGAGAGGGAGACAGAGACAGAGGGAGGGGGAGAGAGAGACAGAGAGGGAAGGAGTGAAAGTGGAAAGGGGTGGGGGAGCAAGGGGTGGGTGGGGGAGAAAGGGGTGGGTGGGAGGGTGAGGGGGGAGAAAGGGGTGGGTGGGAGAAAAGGGTGGGTGGGGTGGGGTGGGTGGGGGAGAAAGGGGTGAGTGGGGGGAAGGGAAGGAAGGGGGGAAGAGAAGGTGGGGGGGAAGGGGGTGGGGGAAGGGGTAGGGGAAGCGGAAGGGGGTATGGGAAGTGGGAGGGAAGGAGAAGGGGGTGGGGGAAGGGGAAGTGGTGGGGGAAGCGGAAGGGGGTAGGGGAAGTGGGGGTGGGGGAAGGTGAAGGGAAGGGGTGGGGGGGAAGGGGGTAGGGGAAGGTGGGGGGAAGTGGAAGGGAAGGTGGGGGGAAGGTGCTGTGGGGGAGGGAAGGCGAGGTGGAAGGGTAGGGGGGATGGGGTTGTGGGGGGAAGGGAGGGTGGGGGGGTGGAGAGGGGGCGAAAGGGAGGGGGGTTGGGGGGAAGGGGGTGTGGGGGAAGGGGGGGAAAGGGAGGGGGGGAGACAGCAGACCCTCTCCCCTCTGCCAGTGTTGGTCCCTGTCTGGGCCGGAAGCCTGGGACTGGAGTTGCGCTGCTGGCCATTGGAGAAGCCTAGGCCTCGGCCTCGGGCCCCTGCACTGACATGGCCCAGCCTACCTTTTAATACCTTGAAACATGAAACTTAAAGCACTTATAAAACATTTTTGGTAAATCTTTCTATAACATACACTTTACAACCTCACCAATCTTTTTATTAAAAAAGGGGTCCTCACCTGTCAGTGTGTTGTATCACAAACAATGGCCACCGCGTGCTTTTCAGTTGGAAAGATTAGGCCCCGCCCACACAGTGGATTGTCTGTCCCGGTCACCAGGACCCGATTGGGAGCACTGAAGCCCCACCCACTCTATGTTCCTATACTAAGATGGCCACGCATGCACTCTGTTACACACTGAATCAAAATGGCGTCGCACTGAAACTTTTCGTCCTCCATGACAAAGATGGCTGCCGTTAACCTGGGGCTGTCAGCAGAAGAAATTCCCTCAGCTGCAAACACAAGATCTTCAGATTATTATTCGGGGCTTGCGACCTACCCCAGTTGCTTATGAAGCCTCCCCACCTACCGACCCCGGGAATGGAGCTGAGGCAGCACACCCTCTCCCCTCTGCCAGTGTTGGTCCTTGTCTGGGCCGGGAGCCTGGGACTGGAGTTGCGCTGCTGGCAGTTGGAGAAGCCTAGGCCCCGGGCCTGGAAAAATGGTGAAAGGTAGGAAAATTATAGAGGTTAGAGAAAAGATTTACAAATTAATTAACTTTTTTAAAAAACAATTTGTGTTTTAAAAGCAACTTTTTTTTTTTGCTGGAAATGTAGATTTGAAAAGAAAAACGCAGAAAGTGGGAAAAAGAAATGAACAGTTTGGAATCAAGATGGCGGCCACTCACCTCGGTTCAGAACGATAAGGCCCGCCCACACACGCACCGATTGGTCAACCGTCATGTCACCACAGCGTAGGATTGGTCAATCGTCCTGTCACTCGACTCTAGGAGGGCCCGCCCGCATGCGCGACGAACCCGGCCGCGCGACGAACCCGGCCCCGCGACGCAGCGATTGGTCGACCGTCGGGTTGCTCAACCGTACGATTGGTCGACCTCGACGTCACTCGATGCTAATGAGCGGATAATGAGCGGAATTATGAACGTTTTTTGGATACCGCGGGCGCAATTTTTGTCTTGCCAAAACGTAAATACGCTTATGACCGTTCCGGAATCGTAAGCTTTCTTTTGATGTAACGCATGTGTAGATACGCTCTATAACTTTAGAGTGTATAGCCGGACAGACAGACGGAAGGACAGACAGATAGATCGATCCTTTTATATACTATCTGGGGGAGCCTGGCGGTGCCGAGGCTTTCTCGAGGGCATGTTGTTGTTGGAAGAGAGAGAGG
>NC_140987.1:426153039-426196867 GCF_052327205.1 Somniosus microcephalus
TCTCTCTCCCTCCCCCTCTCTCTCTCTCCCCCCCTCTCTCTCCCTGCCCCTCTCTCTCCCTGCCCCTCTCTCTCCCTGCCCCTCTCTCCCTCCCTCACCCTCTCTCTCTCCCTCCCCCTCTCTCTCTCCCTCCCCTCTCTCTCTCCCTGCCGCTCTCTCTCTCTCTCCCTGCCCCTCTCTCCCTCCCTCCCCGCTCTCTCTCTCCCCCTCCCTCCCCACTCTCTCTCCCTCCCCTCTCTCCCTCTCCTCTCCCTCCGACTCACCTCGGTACCAGAACGGAGTCAGTCCGACACCGGGAGGCTGGGTGCCCATCGCTCAGAAGCGAGCCCGGGGTTCCTCATGTTTAACCAGGCGGGCCTTTGGACCCGGTTGGCCGGGCGGCAGTTGAAGGCCTTTCACTCCGGACTCCCGTGTCCGAGAGCCCGGCGGGTGAAGAAGGGCGGCCGCCATTTTGTGAGGTCGGCGGGAGAGAGAGAGAGAGAGAGGGGGGGAAGGAGAGAGAGAGGGAGGGGAAGGAGAGAGAGAGCCGTCGCTCCTCCGGTCGATGTGTTGCGGGCCGACCCCTGATGAGCGCCCGATCCGCTGAGCCGGAGCCCTCGCCACTGCTCCCCTGCTCGCTGTCTCTCGGGCCGCATGGTTCTCAGTTTTCCCACGCAGCCGGCCAGAGAGAAGAAAAACAAAAGAGATGAAGAGAGACGCGACTGAGTGAACAATCTAATTTAAAGCAGCCTCTCCCCCGCTAAAAGGTGAGAGCTGGAGGGATATTTTGCGGGTGAAGAAGGGCGGCCACCAGCGCTTCAGGCCCGGCTGGTCTTTAATGGCCGCCACTCACCTCAGCTCAGCTCCTGCTCGGCAGTTTGAAGGATTAGGCCCCGCCCACAAATGCCATGAAACGCCCCCCAATTGGTCAACCATCACGTCACTCAAAGCTAATGAGCGGTAGGATTGGTCAACCGCTAATGAGCGGATTTTGAATGTTTTTTGTATACTGTCTGAACAATTTTTGTCTGACCAAAAAGTAAATACACCTATGAGACTCCCCTAATCATAAGCTTTCTTTTGATATAACATATGTGTAGGTACGCTCTATAACTTTTGAGTGATGCCCCGGACAGACAGACAGACAGAACGATCCTTTTATATAAATACTAGCTGAAGTGCCCGGCGGTGCCGAGGGATTTTTGAGGGCATGTTGTTGTTGGAAGAGAGAGAGAGAGAGCGCGACTGGGGGGAAGAGAGAGCGCGACTGGGGGGAAGAGAGAGCGACTGGGGGGAAGAGAGAGAGAGCGACTGGGGGGAAGGGGAGGAAAGGGGAGGGGGGAAAGGGGGGGGAAGGGGAGGGGGAGGAAGGAGGGGGAGGGAGGGGGGAGGGGATGGGGGGAGGAGTGGGGAGGAGGGGGGGTGAAGGGAAGGGGGGAAGGGGAGGGGGAGGGGAGGGGAAGGAGGGGGGAAGGAGGGGGGGGAGAAAGCGAGGGGGGAGCCAGCAGACCCTCTCCCCTCTGCCAGCGATGGCTCAGCTGAGTTCCGTGCCGCCCCACGCACTGACATGCCGAGCGCAGCGCCCCAGTCAGCCCGAGCCCCGCCCTCCCAAGGCCGGGCCTGAGGTGGCTTGAGACGGCCGATTGCGGCTGGCCGGGCCCGGTTGCCTTGGTAACCCCTCTCCGCCTCCCGATCTCCGGGACTGGGCCTGAGCGGCTTGAGACGGCCGATTGCAGCTGGCGAGCCCGGTTGCCGGGGTAACCCTCTCTGCTCCCCCTCCCCTCCCGAGCCCCGCCCCCCCCCACTAACCTGCTCGCTTCCCTCTGGCCGCGCTCTGTGTGGAGGTGCGCGTGCGCCGTGCAGCGCAAGCGCGAGGAGCTTGCAGTGAGCCCAGCCAGCCTTTACCAAGATGGCTGGCCACTGGTTCGGAATCGGGCCCAGCGGGGGGTTGGGGGGTGAGGGGTGGGAGGAGCTTGCCACAAAACAATTGCCTAGGGTCCAGCATGGCTGGCAACAGACGCCCAGATTTCGAGGCCTACCTGCAAAAACGGGGAAAGGTAGGAAAATTAATGAGATTAGATAAAAGATTTAGAAAGTAATTAACTTTTTAAAAAAACAATATGTGTTTTAAAAGCAACTTTTTTTTTAAAGACGCAGAAAGCGGGAAAAAGAAATGAAAAGTTTGGAACCAAGATGGCGGCGACTCACCTCGGTTCAGAACGATAAGGCCCGCCCACACATGCACCGATTGGTCGACCGTCAGGTCACCGAAGCGTAGGATTGGTCAATCGTCCCGTCACTCGACTCTAGGAGGGCCCGCCCGCACGTGCCAGGAACCCGCCCCTGCCACGCAGCGATTGGTCGACCGTCGGGTCGCTCGACCGTATGATTGGTCGACCTCGACGTCACCCAATGCTAATGAGCAGATAATGAGCGGAATTTTGAACGTTTTTTGGATACCGCGGGCACAATTTTTGTCTCACCGAAACGTAAATACGCTTACGACCGTTCTGGAATCGTAAGCTTTCTTTTGATGTAACGCATGTGTAGGTATGCTCTATAACTTTAGAGTGTATAGCCGGACAGACACACCGAAGGACAGACAGACAGATAGACAGACAGACAGACAGACAGATCAATCCTTTTATATATA
Source organism: Somniosus microcephalus (assembly GCF_052327205.1). Classification (NCBI taxonomy): domain Eukaryota; kingdom Metazoa; phylum Chordata; class Chondrichthyes; order Squaliformes; family Somniosidae; genus Somniosus; species Somniosus microcephalus. The sequence goes on from NC_140987.1 coordinate 426,155,672, forward strand.
TAATATATAGATATAGAAGATATAGATATAGATATATAGATAGATAGATAGATATTTGATGCAGTCTTGTTCTAAGCCAAAACAAACCCAAAAGTAAATTTCAAAAATGTACAAAGGTTATTTTGCACTTTTGTTATACAACGCATTTCAAGGTTAGAGATACTGTCATTGGGAGTAAATGGAAACACTGTAAAATTTTCATGGAAATTAGCAAAAAATGTAGCTTCTTCGTGATCTGTTCTACGTCATGGAGAGGATTTTGTGCATACCTTTGAGAAAATTCCATTTTTTCCTACTTAGTCACTACAATGTTCAAGATGTACTGGATACTTTACTATTGACCCCGAACTATGATTCTAACAAAGCAAAAGACATCACTTGCATTATGTTTAAAGTTACAGTTTTCACATAATATGAAACTAAAGATTTAACCAAACCAATTTATTTGCAATCCTTTCGATAATTCTCAGACTCTGTAAATAAGCCATAAATGGTCTGATTTGTGTGTTTAATTCTAAAAAGACATATTCTATTTGCATTTACCAAAATGATTCTTTTTTCAAGAATGTTAAGATTAGAAATGTTAAAATGCATACATACACAAGTAACACATTCGATAAAAGAATAAAGTGTTGTTGAATCTGACAAATTATGAGGCGTGTCTTTTTATTGAACAGAAAAAACTGAGGAGTTTTTCAAAATTGTGAACAATTTTAAGACGATATATAGTGAAAGGTTGCCTTCTGTCCTGGGATGCTTGGTGAATCGGTCACAAGGGGGCATAAAAATCAGGATTAATTACACAAGAATGAAGGGGGAAGTTGGAAGAATTTTTTCACATACATGGGCCTCGACTTTAACTCCTCTCCCCCACCCCTTATCTGGTGGAAACCAGGTGGTGGGGGTGAATGGGCAACTAAAATGGAGTGCAAGACTTACCAACTCTTTTCCCGCCCTGATCTGACTGACTGTAATTTTAAATTGCAGACGGCAAGGACACCTGCCCCAAGCTGGGTTTCCTATTTAAATATGCAGATAGGGCTCTGATGATGTAATTAGGGCACGGTCTCCGATTTTAACCCGAGCAGTGATGGTTTTATCGCTGGGCCAAACTTGCCAGGAACAAAAACCATGGCCAGAAAAGGCCCCAAAAGGCAAGTTTTTATAATGTTTTTTGTTTCCTTGTGATTCAGGAGAAACAGGAGTGCTCCTCCGTGCCACATAAGGAAGCCAGGCGCCTCCCCATGCCTCCTGACGACCAAAATCCCACTGCCACTGGCTGGCCAAATAGTGTTTCCTACTGGATTCAGTCGAGAGTATGATCTTGGATATGGAAATGAAGCCCGGGAGCTAAAATCTCCAGGCCTCAGCATGTGAGTTTGTTGCTAGCCCTGGCTCCCCCCATGCTCCAATCTCATGGGATTGGGGGTAATATATTAGCATGGATTGAGGATTGGTTAACGGACAGTAAACAGAATAAATGGGTCATTTTCACGTTGGCAGGCTGTAACTAGTGCAGTACCGCAAGGATCAGTGCTTGAGCCTCAGCTATTTACAATTTATATCAATGACTTAGATGAGGGGGGCACGGTGGCATAGTGGTTAGCACTGTTGCCTCACAGCGCCAGGGACCCGGGTTCAAATCTGGCCTCGGGCAACTGTCTGTGTGGAGTTTGCACATTCTCCCTGTGTCTGCGTGGGTTTCCTCCGGGTGCTCCGGTTTCCTCCCACAGTCCAAAGATGTGCGGGTTAGGTTGATTTGGCTATGATAAATTGACCCTTAGTGTTAGGGGGATTAAATACGTGGGGTTACGGGGATAGGGTGAGATATGTGTCGGTGCAGGCTCGATGGGCCGAAATGGCTTCTATCTGCACTGTGGGGATTCTGTGATTCTGTGAGGGGACTGAGTGTAATGTATCCAAGTTTGCCGAGGACACAAAATTAGGTGGGAAGGTAAGCTGTGATGAGGACGCAAAGAGGCTGCAAACGGATATAGACAGGTTAAGTAAGTGGGCAAAAACATGGCAGATGGACTATAATGTGGAAAAATGTGAAGTCATCCACTTTGGTAGGAAAAATAGAAAAGCAGAATATTTTTTAAATGGTGAGAGATTTGGAAATGTTGGCATTCAGAGTGGCCTGGGTGTCCTTGTACACAAATCACTGAAAGTTAACATGCAGGTACAGCAAGCAATTAGGAAAGCAAATGGTATGTTAGCCTTTATTACAAAGAGATTGGAGTATAAGTGTAAAGACATCTTACTACAATTATATAGGGCCTTGGTGAGACCAATCCTGGAGTACTGTGCACCGTTTTGGTCTCCTTACCTAAGGAAGGATATACTTGCCTTAAAGGGAGTGCAATGAAGGTTGACCAGACTGATTCCTGGGATGGGGGGATTGTCCTATGAAGAGAGATTGAGTAGACTAGGCCTATATTCCCTCGAGTTTAGAAGAAAGAGAGGTGATCTCATTGAAACATATAAAATTCCTAAGGGGCTTGACAGGGTAGATGCTGGGAGGATGTTTCCCCTGGCTGGGAAGTCTAGAACTAGGGATCATAGTATCAGAATAAGGGGTTGGCCATTTAGGACTGAGATGATGAAAGATTTCTTCACTCAGAGGGTGGTGAATCTTTAGAATTCTCTACCCCAGAGAACTGTGGATGCTCAGTTATTGAGTATATTCAAGACAGCAATCAATAGATTTTTGGATACCAAGGGAATCAAGTGATATGGGAATATTGTGGGAAAGTGGAATTGAGGTAGTAGATCAGCCATGATCTTACTGAATGGCAGAACAGGCTCGAAGGGCTGAATGGCCTACTCCTTTTCCTATTTCTTATGTTCTTATCTGACCCGAGTTAAAATCAAGGCCACAGTTATTAGAACATGGAATGCTTTAATATAAGTGCTTATTGAGAAAAGACTAACATAATTTAAAAGGTAACTGGATAAGTATTCAAAAAGAATATGAAAAGATATGGGGAAAAAGTAGGGAAATGAGATTAGAGTAGATCGCTCTAGTTGAAAAGCTAACATGGGCTTAGGCACATGGGCGTGAGCACAGGCTAAAATGGCAATGGTACCTTTTGTGCTTTTGTTGAATGAATATGAGCTCTCGCTGCCATTGAATAATAATCCAGACACTGGTCAATGTAAAAAAAACAGAATTGAAAGATGGACTCTTATTGGAAGTTGGACACTTCACAGATCACAGAAATCACAGAAACCCCACAGTGCAGATAGAGGCCATTTCGGCCCATCGAGCCTGCACCGACACATATCCCACCCGATCCCCGTAACCCCTACACCAACACATATCCCACCCGATCCCCGTAACCCCATGTATTTAATCCCCCTAACACTAAGGGTCAATTTATCATAGCCAATCAACCTAACCCGCACATCTTTGGACTGTGGGAGGAAACCGGAGCACCCGGAGAAAACCCACGCAAACACGGGGAGAATGTGCAAACTCCACACAGACAGTCGCCCGAGGCCGGATTCGAACCCGGGTCCCTGGTGCTGTGAGGCAACAGTGCTAACCGTGCCATCAATATGTTGTGGTTGTGGCCAAATTGTACACAGTAGTAATTTAAGATATGAAGTGGTCTCATTAATGGAATGAAATATGCACAAAGCCAGCATTTTAATTGCACACAAATGCACATTGTACACCTACAATTTTGGAAGTAGGGAAAATATACTTCCACGTGACACCATTGGGCACCCAATGTCAATGGAGCACATATTACATGCTCTAAAAATATATCCATCACCTGCCCATTTCTTTCAGCTAGTAAAATTATTATTCCCAAATTAATGCAAGGAGAAAACCTTCCCATTATTTTACAATGATGTCTGCAAAATGTACCCACTATGCAAGTGTTTATCACAGACATATGCAAAGCTGCCTTTTGGCTGTCAGCTGGGATGGTTTATAAGATTTGGTATTCTTACAGCTTTCCTCTCCATTAGAGATCTATTTGCAAGTAAAATATCACCCAGACATGCTATGCTACTGTCACAGACTGTACTATGTTTTACATCCCCACATTTGGCTTGGAGAATATCGATTAATATAATGTGCATTTTTAAAAACTCTAGGTGAGATGGCTTTTTAAGAGATTTACCCATTAAGTGTCTATGGCTAAATAGTATGTGCATTAAAAGGAGTTAAATGGATCTTTATGAAAAGGAAAGGTATCTACTCTCAGGGGAACAGATGTAAAGCAACAGAAAAGCTATTTAAAAACTCGGACATCTTATAGCTCTAGAGGCAGGCATACTTATTAATATCTGCCTATCTATATAATAAAAGTGTCACACCTTTTACAGATAACCTTCACAGATGCCATACCTGAAAGTGTTGCCCCAAAAGCGTCACACCTCACAGTGACACTTCTATGCAGCAACATTTGATGATTGGTAACTTAACAGATAAATACTAATTTCAGCCAATCAGATATCCAATTGACAAAACGTGACTTAATCAAAAGTTAAGTTCAGTCGGTAAGTAATAATGAGGAACAAGTAAAGCAGCAGAAAACTGACCAGTTAAATTACTCCGTTTCCTTTTTCAAAGCCACCACTCGATCAAAAGTGCCCCCTTTTAGAGGGACACAACTAAGGAATCTAAACAATTTAAATAATAATGTTTCCACCCCTGTCCGTTACACATTCCAGTCCCTGTGGTGCCCACCGGTCGCGGAAGGTTCCAATTGGACAAAGGCACAGAAGAGACGCAGGCCACCAGAGCGACCAGCCCCCTGGGCCGCGTCCAAACTGGACTTGTGGATGGCCACCTTGAAAATACACTGAAAATGTATCCATATAAGTAACATCAATAACATAAATCCATTAAAAAAATCAGAAGCGCTGTTCAATCTTACTCAGTTATCTGTACAATGTTGTAAATCCCTGGAAAATGTTTTCTTGTGAATACTCCTATTGTTAAGAGGCTGGAGCTCATTTTATATACTTGACTGGAGCGTGAATTATTGGGCTTGGCTTTGTTGCCTGTATTTCTTCTGCTGATGCCTTTGTTCCTCCCACATGGCTACATATTAAAGCATTCCTCTACCTTCATTTTGTCCTCAGCGCCTATGCTGAAGTTCCAATGACCTGATCCTCATGTTTCCTTCAGTGACTTGACCTGACCCGATCTCTATACTCCTCTTAGTAACCTGGCCTGGTCCGACCCACTCCCTGATCTTTCTTCCGGCCTGTCCAGAGTCATTTACAGCCCACTCCAAGTTTTTCCCCATACATCTGTTTTCTCGTCCGCTGTCACTATGTTTGGCTTGCCAGTTGTATCTGCAATGTAGTGGCTGAACACAGCTTCAAATCAACAGCTGGCAAATACAGTATAGAGACTGAACTACAGAGTTCCAGCGTACCTGCTCGGTCTTCTGCCCACCCAACCTGAATGTTTCTCCAACCATTTTCTCACACCCTTCTTGACCTGTCTATTCATCTACCCACCCTGAGCGCTTCTTGACCTGCCTGCCTCAACTGCACCCAGTGCTTTCCACTCGCCTGTCCACCTGAGTTTTCTGCCAGCCTGCTTTCTAGGCATTCTGCGAGCACAACATCAGGAAATCAGCCCTATTGGTTGATAGGTGTTATCGCAAACCTCTAAATCTATGTTTTAGCAATTGAATATAATGGCATTTTATGTAGGAATTTTTCAAAACTTAATGGGGAAATGTGTATGCTTTACCACATAATCATAAATGTTTTAAAAAAGGGTAATTGTGTTCGCTGGTGTCAATCATTCTATACTACTCTGTTTTATGATTTAAAACTGCTGGTTTGAGGCACTTTTGAAAATAGACATTTTGTTTAGAACTTACTCTGATAACACATTGTGATATGCCTCCTCAGTCATGAATGAAAATGGAGGTCATTATTCCTCCTTCATGAGGTCACATTAGGAGCAGTTGTACACAAAATGACTATTCCCACAGGACTTCTATCCAGCTTGGTTACAAGATACTGTAATAAGTAATACTCACAGATCAGTTGACCACCTTTCACATTCACCACAGGAGTCATAATTTCTACAGTCTCGGAAAGACTGAAGATTTTCTTGCCTCTTCAAGTTTCATTCTGCCGTTATTGTATGACTGTTCTGCTTAGTTCCTAGTTAACTGCATTTTCAGATCGTGTTTGTAAATGAGCTTCCCCTCCCTGAAGATAAGACTGTTCAGGATCTCTTCTGTACATTGATAAGATTGGCTTTTCAACAGAATCATCAATGTGCACTGTCAGTTATTAGAATGTCAGCCCAATGCATTCTAAAGCCACATCCATACCTCAGTCTGCTGTATTATTTTAAGTTCAGGCAAAGACAAACTTTCAACTTCCTTCTTTCCTTTCTCAGGAGTGACATTACAATAATCAGAGATAAAGTTGATTTGTATTTTTCACGTTTTTTTTTAACAAAGCTCACTTTTTCTCCTGGGTATCAGCAGTTTCTGTAGAAAGAATTATATGTGGTTACCTCCTTACAGTGCCGAACAAAATATGGATCGGAATCCACAATTTGGGCCATGCTCCTTCAAACATAAGTGTTAAGATCTGTTAAGCTGTAGATCATTATGGAAGATGCAGAGTTAAAATCAGCTTTGTGTCACACGGAATGCTCCCCTTTATGTTGAACTTTCCTTGTTGGACCATTCTTGTTAAATCGGCTAAACAGGTCATAAATATATTGCCATACATTTCTGTGTATATTCATCTATGTTCTTCATTTTTCAATGTTCACGGGCCCTGAAGAATTATAGTCAGAAGTCCTCTTGCAGAGCACTACTATTTGTGATGTTTAAATTCACCTCGTACACGGTACTCTTTGTTCCTGCATTTTGGGTTGTTGCTGCATCTGTACATTTTGTTTTCTTTGACCAATAAATCCTTTTTCTAGTATGGAGTAAGGAACCAATTGGGTCTAGGATCATTTCCAGGATTTTAATTGCTTTCACTTGATTGGTATCCTCAGCAATGGGATGTTTCCTTTCGAAATCCTGCTAAGATTAATTCTATTTTCAATGTCCTAATGAATCACATACTTTATTATGAAATAGTATACCTCTTTACTTCCTTTTTTGGATTACAGAGCTGGTAACAATTTAAAAAATAGTTGAACATTGTTGCCTGTGTGGCAACTATATTCAGAAGTTCAGAAAATGTTTTAGCCATAACCTGTTAAGGAGAGCAAAGTTTTTCTTGGGAACTTTTGCCTGAATAAAATGTTCCTCCGAATCTCAGTTTGATCCTGTTTAAAATTTTTGAAACCAAACCTAGGTGCTTTTCTGTAACTATATGTAACACACGTTCTGTGTTTAAATCACATAGCTTTTTGGCTAACTGGTAAAGCTTTGTGTTGTCATATTGTTATTTCTTGTAAAGACAGACTTCCACGTAGGGTAATGGAGACAAAAAACCTGGAAATATTTAAGAAACAGATCCTGTGGAGGGGATTGGAGGGGGGGAGGTGGAAACTGCAAGTTGAATGAAATGAATGAGTTAAGATGGGCCAAATGGTCTTACTTATCTATATATATTTTGTAATATTTCATGTATAATTTTCTGTTCATCTTTGAACTTTAGTCCCCTCTGTACAAATTGTTCTTTAGAAAAAGGTATTGAGCACAACAACAACAAGCATTTCTATAGCGCCTTTAACATAAAAAACTTCCCAAGGTGCTTCACAGAGGCATAATCAGAGAAAAATAAAACTGATGCAGAGCCAAAGAAGGAGATATTAGGCGGTGTAACCAAAAGCTTGGTCAAAGCAGTAGTTTTAAGGAGGGACATAAAGGAGCAGAGTGAGGTGGAGGGGGTTAGGAAGGGAATTGCAGAGTGTGAAGCCTGAAGGCTGAAGACGTGGCCACTAATGTTGAAAATGGAGTTGGGGATGCAGAAGAGACCAGAGTCAGAGGAGCAGAGATAGGCAGGAAGTCAAACATGATGGGGGGAAAATTCACTTGATTTGCCCCTAAGAGGGCGCTAACGGGGTGCAAAGCAACTAGCGCCGGGCGCAGCGCTGCTAACACCTCCCACAAAATTCAGCAGAAGGTTAGCGGCGGCGGTAACCGTCAGCATCCTGTGGCGCTGCGCCTCCGGCGATGACGTCATCGCCGTGCATAGCGCCCCGCTCGCGCCTCGGCCGTGATCTTCGGTAGCGCCCCCTGACTTACCTCCAAACGCTATGTCTGACAGGATCAGGGGGGGCCTACCTGCGGCCAAGGTGGCGCAAATTAAAGGGGAGGTGCTAGGCGGCCATTTTTGTTGCTGGCCGCCTGCCAGCACCTGTCCCCGCTGCCATCCCCGGCCTCCTGTGAAGTCCTCCCGCGGGGTGTCGGCTGCACTCCATGAGCCCCGCACTCCTCTTGAGTCCCGGGCTCTTTTGCCGGCACGCCGATCCCTGGTGGCCCAGCTGGGCCCCGGGTCGTGCTGCGCAAGGCCCCTCCCCTTTAGCGCTGCAATATTCACTGGTAGCACCCCAAGACTTAGGCGGGTCGCTTCCAGTAGCACCCCGCCTCCCTCTTGGGAAGCTACCAGTGAATTTTGGGCACGGGGGGGGGCGCTAACTTTTCCAATTTTGCTCCCGATGAATATTTTCAATTGGAGTCATTGGAGGACTGGGAGCCAATGTAAGTCAACAAGGACAGGAATAAAGGGTGAGTGGGATGGTGCGGGATAGGATATGTGCAGCAGAGTTTGGGATGAGCTGAACTTTATGGATGGTGGAGCATAGGAGGCCTGCCAGGAGAACAATGAAACAGCCAAGTCTGGAGGTAACAAAGACATAGATGAGGGTTTCAGTAACAGAAGGGCTGAGGTAGAGGCAGATGGATAATGTTACGGAGATGGAAGTTGGCAGACTTTGTGATGGAGTGGATATGGGGGTTGGAAGTTCAGCTCTGGGTTGAATAGGATGCCAAAGTTGTGAACAGTCAGATTCAGTCCGAGACAGTGGCTGGGAGGAGGATGGAATCGGTGGCAAGGGTATAGAATTTGTGGTGGGGGCCGAAGATGCTGACTTCGGTCTTTCCAATGTTTAGAAATTTTCTTTCATCAAGACTGGATGTCAGACAAGCATTCTGACAACACAGGGACAGTGGAGGAGTTAAGGGAGGTGGTGGAGAGGTAGAGCTGGGTGCTGTCAGCATATATGTGTAATCTGACCCTCATGTCTTTGGATGATGTCGTCAGGGGGAAGCATATAGCAGAGGAAGAGGAAGGAGATGGGCCGTCGGTGCAAGGCTAGATCCTTGGGCGACTCTGGCATGTTCAAAGTCTTTGGAGAAGAAAGGTAGGTTGGAGATGGGGCGTAAGTTTGCAAGTACAGAAGGGTTGAGCGTGGGTTTTTGAGGAGGGGTCGATGAACAAAGTGGATAGTACCTAAGGAGAGGGAACCATTTACAACATTAGTTAGCATGGGGGCCAGGAATGGTCTTATGGAGTAGATGAGCTTAGAGCGGACATGAGGCAACTGCAATACAAACGAGAGAAAGATGTGGCTTCAGAGCTTGTGCGGAGAGGTAGCCTTGGCCTGGTGTGCAGGGAGAAGGAAGGGAAGCTGCAGAGGTGCTGAATGGATGGTTTCAATCTTAGTGACAAAGAAGTCCATGAGCTCCTTGCACTTGTTGAAATTATCTAACGCTTGCCTAAAAACATCCAGCAAGAAGTGAATCATTTTGGCATCATCTGTTGGTAAAAAAAAGTACTCAGTTTTGAAAGAATAAAATTATTCAGCAGTTCATTTGTTCTCTATTTCACATGGTCATATTTTTTTAATGAAAACTATTGAAAAGATGTTTTTTGAAGTGTATTCCAGGATTTCAATTCCTTTTTGAAAAGAATTGGCCTAACGCTGCCATGAAATTTTGCTGTAGTTGCTTTCTAACCATTTTCTTTGAAGGTATCACCATTTTGGAAACATGACCTGGTTTTACTAAATGCATAAGTAGAACGCACAATTTCATAATTTTGCCATTTGCACAGATAAAAAATATAATTTAAGTAATTTTTTTGAAAAAGTAAAAAAAAAACTACATTGTAATAGTTTACCCACTAGCTGAGGTTACATGATGGATATGAAACAGAATTTTCAAAGCATACTGGTTCAATAACTGAGCATACCAATAGCTCCCCTCTTTACAGCTGCAATAACTTTAGAAATGGGCAACTGCAATAAAAAATAAAATGGAAGTATTTAGTACACATTAATACTCCCTTTATGACAGGGGCCCTGAAATGGCATATTTTCGGAAACTTTTCCAAAAGCACATTGAAAATACCTACTTGGTAAAAATTATGATTTGACACTACTGGTGTCAAAATGGGGATTCTTCCCATATTCCTATGAGATTATTGATGGGAATAGAGATATGGGCAAGGAATTGCCAAACTCATCCAATCTGTGGGATTTCTGGTGGCTGATCAAATTTTTCAATAGTTTCAGAAGGAAATAGGCAAGGTTGCCTATTTCCCCTGAGAAATTCAGCAGTCATTTTATTGTAGTTCATACGCACATGCTGCTTATTTTAGGACTTGGGAGTCAGAAAATAAAAGTTAAAACGTTAAGGGAAGTGAGAGAATGAAGAAGTAATAGTATCAGAAGTAAAATTAAAACAGCTCAGAAACAAGGGAAAGAAAATTACATGAATGGCAAGTCAGAAAAAAGAAATTGTCTCAGGCAGAATTCAGCATATACATCAGCTGCAGCGTAAATAGACTGTAGATTTCAAGCTCAGGAGGTACAGCTACCAAATCATCCAGATAAACTGTTACCTATTCTTCCACACAGCAACAGATAAACCAAAATTGTCAAATCACTTGATGGCTGACAGGTTAGCAGGTTTCAATTCACCATCAACAGGCAACGTTTCTCCTATCTCACAGACTCCAAAAGATTTCTCTTCCTTCTTCAACAACAACTTACACTTTTATAGCACCTTTTATGTAACAAAAGACACTTTACAGAGGATTTTGGAGGGGGATGGGGGACTTGAGCAGAAAGGCAAAACGAATTGGGGAGATGGCTGAAAGTAAAGCTGGAGAGGCAGGTTTGAGGAAGCCTTTGAAGGTAGGGGGAGAGAGAGGTAGCAAGGCAGAGGTTTCATTCTGCCAATCCCATGTATCTGCTCGAATCTGATATCATGCTTTTTGTAACATAGGCAATGCTTCCTTCCTCTCCCAGTCTGATCCTGAGCCGCTTGTTAACTGACTGTTGAGAATCTGCAGCTTTTTGAACAAACCAACAGTTCCGACATGATCGTCAGCCTGTGTACACTGGCAACCCCTATGACGTCATCATCCCAGAACATTCTAACCCTGCAGACATAGGCATAGCCACCAGTGGGATACCACTATCTCCACAAGTGAGGCTGTCAGAAATCATTAACTCCTGAATAGGTTATAGCTGGGCTCACAAGTGGAAGTCATTGACTATACTACACATACAGTGAGCTTTCAACTCGAAATACTGAAAATATTGAATAAAAACTCAGTGGGTTGTGAATCTTTGGAATTCTCTACCCTAAAGGGCTGTGGATGTTGAGTCGTTGAGTATATTCAAGGCTGAGATAGATAGATTTTTGGACTCTAGGGGAATTAAGGGATATGGGGGATCAGGCGGGAAAGTGGAGTCGAGGTCAAATATCAGCCATGATCTTATTGAATGGCGGAGTAGGCTACTCCTGCTCTTAATTCTTAATAAGGACTTTTGTAGCCCAAAAAACTCAGTTGAAACGGATGATTTCACTTTGTCATATGTTGTACCACTAAAACAAATTTTCAATGTTAATTTGCCACAAGTATTATAAATAGAGCCCGTCAACATGCCATATTTCATACAAGGTAAAGATCAACTTGCCAGTAACATTTAAGGAATATTAAACACTTTTTTAATAAGGTTTAATAAAGTATGCTGTTAGGTGTGTGTGTAATTAACTTTAACACGAGTGTCTTGGGTTTATCTCTGGCCCCCTTCTGTGCTGTATGATTCTAAAATTCCATAACAGGGGAGTGGGATGAATTGGCTAGCTCTTTCAAAGAGCTCTTTCACAGGCAAGATGGGCCGAATGGCCTCCTGTGCTGTATGATTCTATTCTGCATTCACATTGTGCTATTTATTTTCAACAAGTACTGCCTTGATGGCTTCTCAAGTTGTTTAAATAACTCCTTTTTATCAAAGAGTTTGATAATTTGACAGTTTGGATTATCAACTATCGTCTTCAAATTAAAATCAATATATGCTGCCCTTTTTTCAGATTCTCCAAAAATACAATGCTAGATGTATACTGTACATATTTCCAAGGTCAAAGGCACCAGGTTTACCTTCACTTTCATTGGTGTAAACACCAACACAGCAAAGATCACATTTTCTCAACAATGGCAGTTTTCAAAAAGGTTTTGATATGTAGACTTCACTAACAGTTGCTGTAAGAATACAGGAGAGCTGCGAGTAGTCAATCTGCATGTGTGGTACGAATATAATTTACATAGAGAACAAATACAAGGAATGATGGTTAATGATAAATGAGCCAGTAGTGCCAACATAGTGAATTATGCCAAATGTGACACAAGTAATTTATTTTGCATACTAGTAAATCTCCTCTGGCGTTGCTCATGGGTGAGTCCGAGGTTTTATTAGAACAGGAGTGTTGTGCAAATTATTACCTGTTTTATCATCATTCAAGGATGATACTTGTTGAAAGCTGCAGTATTATAAATGCATTCAATTTTATTTTTAAATGGCAACCGCTTCATTCATCAAAACGTTTTGTTAAGCCTAGCACACAAGCATAGAACGAAGAATGCAGTTACAGCAACAAAGTCAGATTCTATGTTATCTGGTCGCAAATAAACCTTGGCCTAGAAATTTGTCTCGGGCAGTGGCGCAAAAACGGCCGGTATCGGATCGGCGCTGCGTATAACGGGTGGCCGATCCAATACTGGCCATTTTGCGCCACCGCCCAAGACGAATTTCTAGCCAATTATTTCCTTCTTCTTGTACAATCCAAGTGTTGTCAATACTCCCTCTCCTTTTGAGTTTTTCAAACATTTGACACTCATTTTGGTTCCTTTTAGGCCTTTAGTAGCATTCTTACCTCAATAACTAAAATAAATGCAGTTGTATCTTTAATGGTAGTTTTTGCCTTCACTCTTATTATGATAGAAGAAGCATTATTCTTTCACTACAATTTAAATGTTTGGCTACAGTGACTTTCTTGTGTTTCTGTGTCTTAGAATAGTGACGAGCTTACTCATCACCATCATTAAGGACTCCTGACAACCCAAGTCCTTGAGTCTTGTCAGCACTCCTTTCCTAGTCATTATACTGGTGTCATAATTTGAACAGTTGGTCAAATTGTCAATCAAATTCTGTGCCAGCTAAATTTAAACATTGGGGAGAGCATTTGGTCTTGTTTCTAGCATATTCCTATTAACTATTTTGCTGCTTAATTTGAATGTTTGAGTAATCTATGTGGGGTGGGAAATAGATTTAATATGAAACCAATGGTCCATAAATGTTACATTTTGGTGGAAGAATAAGGAGGTCACATACTGCTTGGATAAGAGTTGAAATGTAGAGGAGCAAAGGGATCTAAGGTTACAGATACTCAAATCACTAAAAATAGCAATGCAGGTTAATAAGGCCATAAAAAAGCAAACCAAGCACGCGGGTTAATTTCCAGAGGGATAGAATTGAAAAGCAGGAAGTTATGTTAAACTTGTATTGAACCTTGGTTAGACCGCACTTGGAGTACTATGCACAGTTTTGGTCTCCGTATTGTAAATATAGGATATAAAGGCATTGGAGAAGGTGCAAAAAAGATTCACAAGGATGATACCAGAACTGAGAGGATATACCACTCAGGAAAGGCTGAACAAGCTGGGGCTCTTTTCTCTAGAAAAGAGGGGTGACTTAATAGAGGTCTTTAAAATTATGAAGGGGTTTAATAAGATAGACAAGATGTTTCCACTTGTGGGGGAGACCAGAGCTAGGGGCCATAAGTTTAAGATAGTCAGGAGAAACTTCTTTACCCAGGGAGTGGTGAGAATGTGGAGCTCGCTATCACAGGGAGTAGCTGAGGCGAATAGCATAGTTGCATTTAAGGGTAAGCTTGATAAGCACATGAGGGAGAAAGAATAGAAGGACATGTTGATAGGATCAGATGAAGAGGGGTGGAAGGAGGCTCGTGTGGAGCATAAACACCAGCACAGACCAGTTGGGGCAAATGGCCTGTTTCTGTGCTGTAGACTCTATGGGCTCGATTTTCCAAGCCCCGAGGAGGCGGGCATGGAGGCAGGACAGCACGTAAAATCGAAGAAAGTGGGGGCGGATGGCAAACCCGCCCCCATCCCGTCTCCGTGCCCTTTTGCCAGGAGGCGGGAGGATGTGCAGCTTCGGGTCCCGTCTCCTGGAGGCGGGAAAGGCTTTTAATCCTTTTAGCTGCCTGTTAACAGGTAGTTAACAGGCAGAAAAAGGGATTAGTGCCATTTCACCTTCACAGCTGAAGGCTTCCCGACCTCGGAGAACCCCGCCGGGTTGGAGGAGACGTGGAGGAGGCCTGCGGCGGTCGGAGGCACCTGGAAGTAAGGGGTAGAGGTGAGTGATGGGTGCAAGGGTGGAGTGGTAAGTATGCAAGGTGAGTGATAAGTTTAAAAAAGTGTTCACTTACCTTTTTTTACTTCTATAGCCTTTAGCTGTGCTGGATCGGGAGAGCGGACATCCACCTTGTCAATTTCAGGTAATGGCTGATGGACCCTCCGATCCATCAGACATCTGAAATTTACTTTATTACAATGTTTTTTCAGTCCTCACCACAAAAATGAATCAAACTCAAGAGAATGTCAGTGTTTGACAGCTTCACAGAGCTGTCAAACGCTGTCATTTCTTCTGTCAAGAAGTCTTGACAGATAGCACGTCTGACGTTGACGTGATCTGTCAGTGACTTCTTCCCTAATTGGCTTGCTGAGCCCACAGGGCGGGCTTAACAAGCTCAATCAGGGGAAAATCCCTCTGAATGGTCAGGCGTGGATGGAGGCGGGACATTGACACGACAAGCAGCAGTCCCGCCTCCAAGTCGCCTCCATTGACAAAATCCAGCCCAATGTAATTCAAGGTGTCCTGGAATCATGCAGTACTGGGATAGGCTCTCAGGTTATACCAGTACTTTGAGGTGGGCTCCCAGGGTCTGGAAGCGGGCTACCGGGACTCGTAGAACATTTAGATGGAAGTTCCAAGAACACTCGGTCAGGATGAAGGAATGCTAGGGAGGGACCTTGGGACCTAGGAGCATTAGGGAGGGAGTTTAAGATCTGGGAGCACTGGGGTGGTTTTAGAATTAGGGAAAATTGGAAGTGCGGTCTGTTTGTGACTGCTGAGGGGGGGGGGGTTGCAGGATCTAGGAGTCGGGTGGGGGTGGGGGATTGGAAGTGGTGAATGAAGGATGAAAAGGTCCAGCAGGACTCAGAAAGGGTTTTTGGAGCATTGGGACTTTCTGGGATCTGGCAGTATCAGGTGCAGCAGGGCCTAACACTCTTGTTAGAGACTGGGGTCCAGGAGAATGTGACCAAGCTGCTGTTGGCCCCCGTTAGAACCAATGGGCTCCCACCTTCCATGTCTTCCTGAATGCTGGGAACCCTCACCACCATTTCCATATCATATAGTTCCTATCTATAAGTTGTTCAAGCATTTAAATGTAAATTTTCTGCTTGTTAAAATTATTCAACAGAGAATCATTGGCTGGGGTGCAGGATTTTATAAGCACATAAGAAATAGGAGCAGGAGTAGGCCATTTGGCCCCTCGAGCCTGCTTCGCCATTCAATAAGATCATGGCTGATCTTCTACCTTGACTCCACCTTCCCGCACTATCCCCATATCCCTTGATTCCCTTAATATCCAAAAATCTATCGATCTCTGTCTTGAATATACTCAACGACTGAGCCTCCACAGACCTCTGGGGTAGAGAATTCCAAAGATTCACAACCCATTGAGTGAAGAAATTTTTCCTCATCGCAGTCCTAAATGGCCGACCCCTTATTCTGAGACTGTGGCCTAGAAATTCAGTTGCGTTTGCGCCCAATTAGGGGCGAAAGAGTGGGTTGCGCCGGAAGTTGCGTCGCGCCCGAAATTAGGTGGGCCCTAACATCGGCGTTAGCCGGTTAGCCGGTAGCGCTGCGCCGGCACCGATGACGTCATCGGTGTGCGCAGTGCCCCGGTACCACCCGAAACCACGCCGATCCCCATCTTCAGTAGCGGCCGCCTCTTCCGTGGCGGGCGCTAACAACATCGGGAGACCGGGGCCTAGAAATTGAGTTTTGGCGCAGCCAGGGCTTTAGCGCCGGAAGTTAGTGCCGGAGCTAAGTCGCGCTGGTCGGGCCCAAAATTCAATAATTCTGCGCCCAAACGGCTGCCGGCGCTGCTGAGAGGTGTTTGCGCCTGAAAACTGGCGCTACGTGCTGAATATCGGCGCTATTCCGGCGCTGCGGCGCCCGCTGCGGTGCGGCAGGTTCGGGAAGTGCAGGCCTCCTCCTTCCCTTAAGGAGGAGCTGCCTGCACCCGGCCGCGGCCCGCGAAAATCGTTCTAAAAATGAGCCCGGCACCTCGGACAAGTGCCGGGCTTGCTTCTGTTCGGGGGGGGGGGGCGGGGGGAAGTCCGGGGAGGGAGCTGCGGCCAGGCGGCCGGCGGGAAAGCGGCCGGCCGCCGCGGGGCCTTTAATGCGCCGGCGCAAAGTCAGGTAAGACTCTGTTGCCAGAGTCTTAGTTGCGGCTGCCACGGGCGAGGCGGCCGCAACTGAATTTCGGCGCTGGGGCCCGTCGCCATGGCAACCGGGACGCTGCGCACACCGATGACGTCATCGGTGCCGGCGCAGCGCTACCGGTCTAGCGCGGCGGAAGGGCCCCAGGCAATTTCGGCGCCGGCGCCAATTGCAGCGCTAGGCCCTCTAGCGCCGCAAAAGCGGCGCTAAGGCAACTCAATTTCTAGGCCAGGGTCCTTACTGCAGCCTTAGCAGCGCAAGTTAAGGTGGAGGTGCGGGGCGGCCGCCTGCCCGCACCTCCTTCCCCGGCCTCCTCCACCCCCCCCCCCGCGGCATTGCCGGCTGTTTTCCGTTGTGCCGGGCTCTTTTGCCGGCACTTGCAATCAGGGCTCCGGCCGTTGCAGGCACCTCCCCCTTAAGAGAAGGGGGAGGCCTGCAGTACAGCAGCCTGCCGCACCGCATCGGGTGGCGCAACGGGACCGGGAGCGCTGAAATTCACTTTCAGCGCCCCAAGCGGGGCGGACACATCCTGTACCAGCGCCCGGTTCCGCTTTGGGGCGCTAAAAGTGAATATGGGGCGGGCACAACTGGCTCCGCGGCGGGCGCAAAATTTTCGGTGCAAACGTGCTGGCGGGGCTATACCGAATTTCTAGGCCAGTGACCCTTAGTTCTGGACTCCCCAGCCAGGGGAAACATTCTCCCAGCATCTACCCTGTCAAGCCAAGTAAGAATTTTATGGGGGGAGAAATTGGGTACCTTTGCACCTCCCGTTATCACCTCCGAGGGGCGATAACGGGGCGCTAACCACTTACCACCTGAGCGTGGTGAGAATATCGCCTCCCTCGAAATTCGGTGGGAGGTTTGCAGCAGCGGTATGGCGTTGCGCCCTGATCTCCTTCGCCCGGAGATTGTGACATCATCGCCGTGCTCATCGCCCCGGTTGTGCCCCGGACCTGAACTTCGGTTTTGCCCCTTGCAGCAGGCGATGACACTGACAGCTGCAAAAGGCGTTCATCGGTGCACCACTACCGCCCCACCTGCTGCCTCTTATGCTCCAGGAAGGAAGTTTTGCGCAAAACCAAATTTTTTAAAAGTTGAGGAGCATTAGCGCTTGGCGCTAATTTTTCATCTTTTAAAAGTTAGCACCCCAAACGGGGCTATAATTAGTTTCTCCTATATCTTTCAATGAGATCACCTCTCATTCTTCTAAATTCTAGGGAATCTCTCCTCATAGGACAATCTCCCCATCCCAGGAACCAGTCTGGTCAACCTTTGTTGCACTCCCTCTAAGGCAAGTATATCCTTCCTTAGGTAAGGAGACCGACTGTACACAGTAGTCCAGGTGCGGTCTCACCAAGGCCCGATAAAATCGCAGTAAGACTTCTTGGGGGGAAAAAATTGGGTTGCTTTGCACCTCCTGTTCGGGGCGCAAAGCAACTCGCGCCCGGGCGCGGCACCGCTCACACCTCCCGCAAAATTCAGCAGGAGGTTAACGGCGGTGCTAATCGGTAGGGCCCCGCGACGCTGCGCCACCGGCGATGAGCCATGCGTAGCGCCCCACTCGCACCCTGACCGCGATCTTTGGGAGCGCCCCCCCCCCGCGACTTACCGCCAGATGCTATGTCCAACGGGGTCAGGGGGGCCTACCTGTGGCCAGGGAGGCGCTATTTAAAGGCGAGGTGCGGGGCAGCCATTTTTGTTGCTGGCTGCCTGCCAGCACCTGCCTGCGCTCCCGTCCCCGGCCTCCTGAACGACCCCCCCCCCCCCCGCGGAGTGCCGGCTGCGCTCCAAGAGCCCAGCACTTCTCTTGAGTGCCGGGCTCTTTTGCCGGCACTCCCGATCCCCGGGGGCCCAGCTGCGCAAGGCCCCTCCCCTTTAAGAAGGGGAGGAAGGCCTGCAATACCGCAGTGCTGCGGCACGTAGCGCCACGATATTGACTCGCAGCGCCCCAAGAGGGATGCGGGGCGCTTCCAGTAGTGCCCTGCTTCCCTCTTGGGGTGCAACCACTCAATTTCCGGCGCGGGGGCGCTAATTTTTCCGGGGCACTAAAAGTAGCCCCAAATGGGGCGCTACTCAATTTTTAGCCCCTTTACTCACATACTCCAATCCTTTTGTAATAAAGGCTAACATGCCATTTGCTTTCCTAATTGCTTGCTGTACCTGCATGCTAACTTTCAGTGATTCGGGTTCAAGGACACCCAGGCCCCTCCAAATACCAACATTTCCCAATCTCTCACCATTTAAAACATATTCTGCTTTTCTATTTTTCCTACCAGAGTGGATAACTTCACATTTCTCCACATTATAGTCCATCTGCCATGTTCTTGCCTACTCACTTAACCTGTCTATATCACTTTGCTGCCTCTTTGCATCCTCCTCACAACTTACTTTCCCACCTAGCTTTGTATCATCAGCAAACTTGGATGCATTGCCCTCAGTCCCCATCTAAGCCATTGGTATAGATTATAAATAGCTGAGGCCCAAGCACTGATCCTTGCAGTACCCTACTAGTTACAGCCTGCCAACCTGAAAATGACCCGTTTATTCCTACTCTCTGTTTAACGAACAGAAAACAATCCTCAATCCATGCTAATATACTACCCCTGATCTCCTGAGCCCTGATTTTGTGTAATTACCTCTTGTGTGGCACCGAATCGAATGCTTTCTCAAAATCCAAATATACTACATCCACTGGTTCTCCCTTATCTACCCAGCTAGTTACAACCTCAAAAATCTCTAACTGATTTGTCAAACATGATTTTCCTTTCATAAATAACAACAGTAAGTGCTGGAAACAGTCAGCAGGTCAGGCAGCATTGAGGAGAGAGAAACAGAGTCAACGTTTAGGGTCGAACCCTTCGTCTGACTGTCTGGCTTGCTGAATGTTTCCAGCACTTTCTGTTGTTATTTCAGATTTCCAGCATCCGCAGTATTTTGCTATTGTATTCCCTTTCATAAATCTGTGTTGATTCTGCCCAATCATATGATTTTCTAAGTGCCCTGTTACCATGTCCCTAATAATAGATTGTAGCATTTTCTCTACTACTGATGTCAGGCTAACTGGTCTATAGTTCCCTATTTTCTCTCTCCCTCCTTTCTTGAATAGCGGGGTTACATTTGCTACCTTCCAATCCGCGGGGACTGTTCCAGAATCTAGGGAATTCTGGAAGATCAAAACCAATGCATCCACTATCTCTGTAGCCACCTCTTTTAAAACCCTAGGATATAGGCCATCAGGTCCAGGGAGTTTGTCAGCTTTTAGTCCCATTAATTTCTCCAGTACTATTTCTTTACTAATACTAATTTCTTTCAGTTTCTCATTCCCACTAGACCCTTGGTTCCCCACTATTTCCGGAATGTTTTTTGTGTCTTCTTCCGTGAAGGCAGATACAAAATATTTGTTTAATGTCTCTGCCATTTCCGTATTCCCCATTTTAATTTCTCCTGTCTCTGCCTGTAAGGGACCCACGTTTACTTTCGGTAATCGCCTTTTTACATACCTATAGAAGCTTTTACAATCTGTTTTTATGTCCCTTGCAAGTTTACTGTCACATTCTATTTTCTCGCTCTTTACCTATTTCTTGGTCCTCCTTTGCTGAATTCTAAAATCCTCCCAATCCTCAGGCTTACTACTCTTTTGGCAACATTATAAGTCTCTTCCTTTAATCTACTATGTAACTGAATATATACAACCAAAAGCAATAATTGACTGAAAAAATCCACTGCCTGTAAACAATATGGAGGGAATTTTAACCTTGATCTGGTTGACTACAATGTTAAGGACACCTGCCTAAAATTGGTAAGGTACGTCTTTAAATACACAGATCAGCCTTCGATGATGTCATCGGGGCCCGACTGCAATATTAACCTGAGGCCTGTGTGAGGGAGCAATGGTGGTTCCCCCACCGGGTCGAAGCTGTCGGGGTGTGGGCTCATGGCCAGAAGAGAGCCAGAAAGATAAGTTTTTAAAAACTTTTTAAAGTTTCCTTGTGGGGCCAAGAGGAGCGGGAGTGCTCCTGGACAGGCTGGCCACGTTCCTGCCAGGACTTAAAATTGACCCTCTGGTTTTGAAAACATGAACTGCTGTTGCCTCTCAAAAGATAACTGCTATTTGACTTCACACATGCTGCTTTTGTTTTTCAGTGAAAAGTTCATAATAGAAACACACAATTGTTAATCTGTTTTTACAAATTCTTCACTTGCCCTGCAATAAAAGCTTTGCGAATTCAATCTCTAGTTGCTTTTAAAATCTTTTGGAAAAAGCAAAGAAACTCAAATCCTGAAAACACATCTTTCTACCCTTTTACTGATGCACTGATTAGGCGGGCAAATTCTGCAAAATGCACGTTCTGTGAATGCACAGATGTGATTGAAAGCTCTCTCTTAACTGTTGTGGAATAGAAATGGCCACTCAAAGCCAGGCTTTACTAAGACACTTTAAAAGGCATTTCAATTAACAAATTTAATGTTATTGTAAGATATTGTTTTTGTTTAACCACCCCCCCCCACAATTTTGTGTATTAGATATTTCAGTTACTGAAAAAAATTGGCAACTGAAAAACTATTTCAGAAAGTGAACAACTTGTGGGAACCCATGGCCTGATTGTGCAATGTCAGGGTAATATACTCAATAGTATAAAATATCTGCTGTTGGACTAGAAATTCGGGCATGCCCATTTTCCTTGGGAGCACAGGGTACAATCCCTGCGCTTGAATGGTGAGGTCCGAGATGCCCCCTGATATTTGGCCTCGGGTCTCATTTCCACCAAGCTGACGAGCTGCAGAGAGTAACAGGCAGCTCGCCTGCAAAGCGTGATTATAGATTGTGCCGCTCTGGCATGGCAGCAGCCCTCAGCTAAGTGAGGAAGTGAGGGGGGTGAACAGGTCAGAGGGAATGGTGGCTGGGGGCCTTTACCAATATGGTGTATGTGTTTCAATATTAAGGTGTACTTCTGGCTCGTAATGAGTGTGCGCTTTTTGCCCGCCATATTGGAGGCCATTTAGCACCTGATAAACAGGCTCAGAGACTTGAGCATGAAATGGCCAAATTTCTAAGCCACTGGGCTGGATTTTGTCAATGGGGACGCGATGGAGGCAGGACTCACACTTTTTGGGTTGTAGTCCCGCCTCCATCGACTTGTGGACAACCCACGTTATTTTCCCTTGATTGACCTTGTTGAGCCCGCCCAGCGGGCTCAGCAGGCCAATTAAGGGACACCCGGTTACAGGTGACGTCAGGGATTGACATTTCATCTGTCAAGAGCTTTTGACAGATGAAATATCAGTGTTTGACAGCTCTGTGAAGCTGTCAAACACTGACAATCTGACTTATAACTTGAGTCCTTCTCCTCAGACTCAGTTAGAAATCTCTCCAGAACAGAAAGCAGAAGGCTGCAGCTTTTGACAGCTCGCGGCCATTCTGCTTTCTGTGCCGGTGAGATGAGGGACTCCCGAGACCTGAAGGAAGGAAGCCTGCATTAGTAAGTAAAGGTAAGTAAAACTTATTTAAACACTTTACACACACCAAACACACTTACCTCTGCACTCATGCACCCATCACTCACCTGAACACCGGACATCTTGAACCTTCCAAGCCCTTCAGCCCGACGGTCCGCCTCGCTAACTTGGCGTGGTTTGGAGCCGTCGGGCAGCCCACACTTCAGGGCTAAAAATAGGGATTAAGCCAAAAACTGCCTGTTAACTACCTGTTAACAGGCAGTTAATTGGCACTAATCCCCTTCCCGCCTCGGGGAGGCGGCTCCCAGCACAGGTCGGGTACCCGCCTCCTGGGAAACGGGCATGGAGGCGGATTGGGGGCGGGAAGGGTTCGTGCCCCCCGATTCTGCAATTTTCCCCCCACTCCCACCTCCAAACCCGCCTCCACGGGGCTTGGAAATTTGAGCCCATTGTGTGTCACAGTCTGACACGTTTAACATTGAAAATATATATTGCAGCACTACCTACAGGAGCAACAGATACTTATAACGAGTTTTCAATTAAGCTCACGCACCACATACTGAATTCAATATGTAATAGTTAATTCTCCCTGACACTGTATTTTGTTTTCACAATATGTAGAAGGTACAATTTCTTAATCTTTCAATCATTTTTGACAGGATTTACTAGTACACATGTAATTACTGGTGAGGGAGTGAGTTGACACATTGTGGCTTCATATAACGCAATCCAGCGTTTTTCTAAACATCACAATATTACAGTACTAGCTTGAGGCTGGACCCTAAAAAAATGAGGTTACTTACAAATAATTTTATCTCAGTTCTTTTTGTGGGCAAAACATGTATATTTAATGTTACATAGATCCAACAGCAACATACATTCTTTAGTGCAATAATTTAAAGGTATAAATCATAAATAAAGATGCTGCTCATAACCCACTGTATATCTTTCAGGATAGACCACTGGAGAACCTCAGTTGTCACTGCCTTAAGATACAGCCTTGTTCATTCATCATTATCATTTTCTGCTGCCCAGCATAGTTTTCAATCTAGCTAGTTAATGTTTCATTCATTTCAAGCACATCTTTAAAAAAGCTCACAAGCAAAATTTTAATCCAACATTTTCTAAGAATTTAAGTAAATTATATCTGGTGACCTTCATCTTACTTCGTATGCCTTCATCTTATCACAAAAGAAAGAGATGATCTAAAGAACTGCATGGGTTGAAGGGACAATATCATCTTGTTAGACATTCTGACAGAAATAGCCCATTGTGAGAACTCTGGTGCACTACCATGAGTTTTTTTAAGTATATGCATCAAATTAGTAGCAAGAGACATGGCTACATTATCATATTGCAAATTGCATTCTATATTTTAAACAAGACACATTTTGATAATAAAGAGGAGAGTTAATACTCAGAACAATTTTCTTACTTCTAAAAGAACTTATTAATCTTGCTTCAATACAAAGCACAGAACTATATTTTATGTTTTGTTTCTGGTTCAGTCCTCAGTCCCCTACTCGCTGCAGTAAAATTTCTAATGTCAACAATTGCAGCAGTAAGTGACAAAGAGGTTACTATGCAGAAACTTGTGACTCAAACCAGATACACTGGACATAGAAAAAGTAATTAAAAACATAGGTAGGCAACACTAAATAGACCAGGGTCTATTGCTTTAAAATTATATTTAGGGCTGGATTTTGCCAGCCCTGGGGAGGCGGGTTTGGAGGTGGGACTGCCGGGAAAATGGCAGAATCTGGGGGTGGGTGCCCAACCCGCCTCCGTGCCATCTTGCCAGGAGGCAGGTAGCCATCCTGCGCCGGGTCCCGTCTCCTTGGAGGCGGGAAGAGATTACAGCCACTTAACTGCCTGTTAACAGGTAGTTAACAGGCAGATAAGAGGATTATCCCCATTTTGCCCTCACAAGTGCAGGCTTCCCGAAGGCTCCAAACCCCGCTAGGGTCACCGAGGCGAGTAGTGGGTCTGCGGGGGTTGGAGGGGTCCAAAAGTGTGCTGTGGAGGTGAGTGATGGGTGTAAGTGTGGAGAGGTGAGTATGTGAGGTAAGTGGAAAGTGTTAGAAAAAGTGTACTTACCTTTGTTTCTTCCTGCAGACTTCAGTCGGTGGGTATGCGGAGAGTCTCACACCTCCGCGGCAGAGATGACAGATGGCCGTTGCATTCTCCAATGCAACAACCATCTAATTTCTGCAAAAGAAGGAGGTTTGATGAGTTCTTGAATTCAAGAACTCATCAAACTACAGAGAATGTCAGTGTTTGACAGCTTCACAGAGCTGTCAAACGATGACAATTCATCTGTCAAAGATTTTTGACAGCTGAAACTTTATACGTTGACGTTCTCTGTAACCGGCTTTCCCTTAATTGGCCTACTAAGCCTGCCGGGCAGGCTTAACAAGGTCAATCAAGGGAAAATAGCGTGAGTTGGCCCAGAAGTTGATGGAGGCGGGACTACAACCCGACAAGTGGGAGTCCCGCCTCCAAAAGCTCCCCATTGGCAAAATCCAGCCATGAGTGCCAGTTGGCAGTACCTTAAAGTTGTGATACTCTATGGGGCTGATAATGCAATGCTGAATGCTCCGTATTACTGGCCACAGAGGCCTGAGGCCTGCAACGTATTGTCACGCTCAGTACCCCAAGGAAGCTGACCAACACCACTTGGGAGCCAAACCACAAGCTGCACAGTCTCATTAAAGCCACAGTTAATGATTAAAGTTCGGGCACCTCCGAAGTACATGCCTGGAGCACCTGAGCAGTGCTGCAGTTGATCAGCTTTCCGTGTCAGCACTGGGCCTCTAAATGCTAATTTTCCCCCTGTGCCGTGTTCCTCTACTTCCCCTATCTGAAATCCTGCCCACAAACTCAGCGCACTCCAGGAGCATCACATATTACGTGCTGGGACCGCCCCAAAATTATTCAAATGAACTAACGTCACATTATGGTGTACAATCAGCTAATTTGGGCGCAGGTATGATCAGTATCTTATGAATGGTGCCATTGCATCAGAACCATATTACTGATCCCTATATATAACTACAACATTTTAAAATGTTAAAGAGCAAATCACATCATTTGTATTTCCTGTTAAAAGTAATGGAAGAAGAGAACAGTTTTGGAAAGGATTATTGGTCCACTCAGTCATGTGATGTTAGTTAAAACTGATCGATTTTTAAAAAGGTGTGGCTGGTAAGATTTTTTTCTTTGTGTTGTTTGCCACTGAACCTTTCACTACTTACCTAAAATTGCTTTTCCAACATGTTTGATTTCAATGCTCATTTTCTTTATTCATATTCAAATATCTTTATTTTACAGGTTCCTTTCTTAACAAGCACAGGCAGAGCCGGCATTTTCATGGATGTCACTCTTGCAATGAGACGTTCCACCTCTTCTCAAATCAACAAACCAATCATCTTGCCTGGAGCTAGTACATAAGCAACACCGCTGCTATTGGCACACAGGCACATAATAAAGTAAAAAAATATGAATCACATTTGTGGTTTGTGCAATTGCAACAAATTGACTATACAATTTCGCCTTCAAAAGCCAGAATTTCATCAGCATTCCCGGAAAGATTTAGCCTCACAGCACAATATAAATAATGAAGCCAGTCCTTCCTAGGTAGAAGGAACAAGATTAAAAAATACATGGCACTAGGGCCATATCAAATTATGTGAGCAGATTTTTAAGATAAAGTGTGCCTATGTAAGCAGAACTAGCACACTAATCGAATGCAATGTAGGGACCCAGGCTGGGGCACCCCCCCCCCCCCCCACACACACACTAAATGCTGCGTTACCCATTATGTTCTCTTCTTAGTAGCACAGTGCACACATACAGAATGTAGTACACTTGTGTGGTAATGAACAGGAACAAAATCCTTCCTGAATCTTAGACCACACTTGGAGTACTGTGAACAGTTCTGGTCTCCATATTATAAAAAGGATATAGAGGCACTGGAGAAGGTGCAAAAAAGATTAACAAGGATGGTACCAGAACTGAGAGGTTATACCAATCAGGAAAGATTGAACAGGCTGGGGTCTTTTCTCTAGAAAAAAGAAGACTGAAGGGTGACCTGATACAGGTCTTTGCGATTATGAAAGAGTTTGATAGGGTAGACGTAGAGAAGATGTTTCCACTTGCGGAGGTGACCAGAATTAGGGGCCATAAATATAAGATAGTCACTAATAAATCCAATAGGGAATTCAGGAGAAACTCCTTTACCCAGAGAGTGGTGAGAATGAGGAACTTGCGGCGACTAGCATCGATGCATTTAAGGGGAAGCCAGATAAGCACATGAGGGAAAAATGAATCGAAGGATATGTTGAAGGGGTTAGATGAAGAAGGGTGGGAGGAGACTCACGTGGAGCATAAACATCACATGGACCTGTTGGGCCAAATGGCCTGTTTCTGTGCTGTAAATACTATGTAAAACTATGTATGTAGATCATGGACTGGAAAGAACAGAATTACAAACCAATTTGTCACAGCACCATGGCACAGCTTGTTGGTGTACCATTGCTCTATGTCACACGTGGTATAATATGGTTTCAAGTCCACCAATTGTCACTGAGAAATTCTAGATTTCTAAGGAGCCATCGAAGCATGCAGCTAAGAGGTGCTTTCCTAGAGATAGGAATATCAGCGAGTCAACGCCATTCCACTTTAGTTTGCCTTCTTAGCTGGAAAATGAACCCTGGAAGAAACAGACAGTTAAGAAAGCGACACGCTAGTCAAAAAAAAGTTTAGTTAATATTACAAATATTTTTCTCAAACCCTCCTGCTATTTTAACTGGCAACAACAAGGTCGGCGCCTAGTGCTGGCATCACCAAGACAATCCGACGTATGGGATCAGCAAGCCAAGAAGGTAAAAAAAATTTTGTTTTAAAGGTTTCCTTCAGGTCCGGGAGGAGCAGGGGTGCTCCTCCGGGCCCCATAAGGAATCTTTGGGCCTCCCCTGCCCTGGGCTTCCCGCGATCACCTGGGAACCCTCCCCCTTTACCTGCCTTGCTGGGGACCATTCACACAACATCTGGCAGCCAGAGAGGCCAGGGAGCAGTTGGTCTCAGAGCTTTTGTTGACTTCCTCAATCCACTCACCTGAAAAGTGATAAAACTCTGCTCTGCAGTAAGAGACCTTGTTGTCTCCTTCATCACTTCCTTCAATCTGCACTAACATTTTGACAATGCAAACTAACTAGCTGCAATGAAAAGAGACCATACACCAAACTGTGTGGGAGAAATGGGTTTTGCTTCCTGGGACACTGGCACCAGTACTGGGGCAGGAGGGAGCTGTTCCGTTGGGACGGGCTTCACTTGGCCAGTGCTGGGACTAGAGTCCTGGCGGATCATATAACTAGGGCTGTAGAGAGGGCTTTAAACTAACTAGTGGGGGGGAGGTTCCTAGAGAGCAAATAATACAAATGACAACAGAGAAGGTCATAGACTTAGGTAGCAGTGGGGAAATTAAAAACCAGAGCATGTCAGGAAGGGGCAGAAGGTATGGAGTAAAAGGTAAAGTAATAAAAAGGGCAAAAGCAGGAACTAAGTGTCACAAAACATCTTTGAAAGTTCTCTATCTGAATGCACGTAGCATTCGTAACAAAATAAATGAGTTAATGGCACAAATAATTACATATGGGTATGATCTTGTGGCCATTACAGAAACATGGCTGCAGGGTGACAATGCCTGGGAATTAAACATACCAGGTTATTTAACGATCAGGAAGGACAGGCAGGAAGGAAGGGGAGGTGGGGTGGCTATGTTAATAAAGGAAGGAATCACTGTAATACAGAGAAATGATATTGGGTCAAAAGATCAGGACAATGAAACAGTTTGGGTGGAGGTAAGGAATAATAAGTGGGAAAAAACACTAGTGGGCATAGTCTATAGGCCTCCGAACTGTGGCAACTCTGTTGGACGGAGTATCAATCAGGAAATAGTTGAGGCTTGTAATAAGGGAACATCTATAATTATGGGGGATTTTAACTATCATATTAATTGGACAAATCAAATTGGGCAGGGCTGCCTTGAGGATGAGTTCATTGAGTGTATTAGGGATGGGTTTCTTGAGCAGTATGTAACTGAACCGACCAGGGGGCAGGCAACCTTAGATCTGGTCCTGTGTAACGAGACAGGATTAATTAAAAATGTCCTCGTAAAGGATCCCCTTGGAATGAGTGACCATAACATGGTTGAATTCCATATTCAATTAGAGGGTGAGAAGGTTGGATCTCAAACAAGCGTGCTAAGCTTGAATAAAGGAGACTATGAAGGTATGAGAGCGCAATTGAGTAGAGTGGATTGGGAAAATAGATTAAAGGGTAAGACGATACATGATCAGTGGTGTACATTTAAGGAGTTATTTTACAACTTCCAAAAAATATATATTCCACTGAGAAGAAAAGGGTGTAAAAGAAAAGACAGCCATCCGTGGCTAAGTAAAGAAATTAAGGATAGTATTCGACTAAAAACAAGGGCATATAAGGTAGCCAAATCTAGTGGGAGGATAGAAGATTGGGAAAACGTCAAAAGACAGCAAAAAATAACAAAAAGATTGATTAAGAAAGGGAAGATAGATTATGAAAGTAAATTAGCAAAAAATATAAAAACAGATAGTAAGAGTTTTTATAGTTATATAAAAAGAAAAAGGGTGGCTAAAGTAAATGTTGGTCCCTTAGAGGATGAGACCGGGAAATTAATGGTGGGAAATATGGAGATGGCAAAAACACTGAATGAATATTTTACATCAGCCTTTACAGTAGAAGACACTAAGAATATCCCAACACTGGACAAACAGGGGGCTAAAGGGGGGGAGGAGCTAAACACGATCAAAATCACTAAGGAAGTGGTACTCGGTAAAATAATGGGACTCAAGGCGGATAAATCACCTGGACCCGATGGTTACATCCTAGGGTCTTGAGGGAAGTGGTGGTAGGGATTGTGGATGCATTGGTAATAATTTTCCAAAACTCCCTGGACTCGGCAATGGTCCCGGCAGACTGGAAAACTGCTAATGTAACACCCTTATTTAAAAAGGGCAGTAGACAGAAGGCTGGAAACTATAGACCGGTTAGCCTAACATCTGTGGTAGGTAAAATTTTGGAGTCCATTATTAAGGAGACAGTAACAGGACATTTGGATAATCATAATTTAATAGGACAAAGTCAGCATGGTTTTATGAGGGGGAAGTCATGTTTGACAAATTTGCTGGAGTTCTTTGAGGAAGTAACATATAGGGTGGATAAAGGGGAACCAGTGGACGTAGTGTATTTAGACTTCCAAAAGGCATTTGACAAGGTGCCACACAAAAGATTATTGCTTAAGATAAAAAATCACGGGATTGGGGGTAATATTCTGGCATGGATAGAGGATTGGCTATCTAACAGAAGGCAGAGAGTTGGGATAAATGGTTCATTCTCAGACTGGCAATCAGTAACTAGTGGTGTTCCGCAGGGGTCAGTGCTGGGTCCCCAACTCTTTACAATCTAAACGATTTGGAGGAGGGGACCGAGTGTAACATATCAAAGTTTGCAGATGATACTAAGATGGGGGGGAAAGTAGTGAGTGAGGAGGACATAAAAAACCTTCAAGGGGACATAGACAGGCTAAGTAAGTGGCCAGAGATTTGGCAGATGGAATACAATACTGGAAAGTGTGAGGTTATGCACTTTGGCAGGAAAAATTGTAAAGCATGTTATTATCTTAATGGCAAGAAACTGGAAAGTACTGAAGTACAAAGGGATCTGGGGGTCCTGGTGCACGAAACTCAAAAGGTTAGTATGCAGGTGCAGCAAGTGATTAAGAAGGCCAATGGAATGTTGGCTTTCATTGCTAGGGGGATAGAATATAAAAATAGGGAGGTATTGCTTCAGTTGTACAAGGTATTGGTGAGACCGCACCTGGAATACTGCGTACAGTTTTGGTGTCCATACTTAAGAAAGGACATACTTGCTCTCGAGTCAGTACAAAGAAGGTTCACTCGGTTAATCCCGGGGATGAGGGGATGGGCATATGAGGAGAGGTTGAGTAGATTGGGACTCTACTCATTGGAGTTCAGAAGAATGAGAGGCGATCTTATTGAAACATATAAGATTGTGAAGGGGTTGGATCGGGTGGATGCAGGGAAGATGTTCCCGATGATGGGTGAAACTAGAACTAGGGGGCATAGTCTTAGAATAAGGGGCTGCTCTTTCAAAACTGAGATGAGGAGGAACTACTTCACTCAGAGGGTGGTAGGTCCATGGAATATGCTGCCCCAAAAAACTAGAAGCTACATCATTACATAAATTTAAAACAGAAATAGACAGTTTCCTAGAAGTAAAGGGAATTAAGGGTTACGGGGAGCGGGCAGGAATTTGGACATAAGTCTAGGTTCGGATCGGTCATGGCCCTGTGGTTAGCGGAGCGGGCCCAGGGGCTGTGTAGCCTGATCCTGCTCCTATTTCGTGTGTCTAATTCTGTTAGATGCAGGAGATGGTTCTGTGATAGTGGATTGGCAGTTGGGATCAGATCAGCCATGATCTTATTGAATGGTGGAGCAGGCTCGAGGGGCCGATTGGCCCACTCCTGCTCCTATTTCTTATGTTCTTATGTTCTTATAAACTCTCAAATGTGAAAAGGTGATGTATTTATTTACAAACAGAAGATTGAACTAAAATCTTTTGACACCTAAGTACTCAACCCATAGTGCTTTTCTTAACAGAAGGTTTCTTTGCTCTACTACCTCTACGAGGTGCTCTCCCAATGACTTCAGCAGAGTTGGTGGAAGGCTGCAGTTGCTTATGTGGGACGTATGAGATGACTGTGGCTGGTGACTCCTGGGTGCTCAAGCCTGAGCGGGCCCAGCTGCAGCACTTCTGCTTCTGTCAGGGTAGACTGGCTCAGCTAGCTTTTTGGCACTGTAGTGGTTGAGGGGGTGGCGAGGGTGAAAACATGCTGACGTCCTGAGAGAGGTCAACACCTCCCACTCCCATGGGGTTGGGGCTCATCACTTCCGCTAATCTGTGGGAGGGCAGAGTGCAGAAAATGAGTGACTCCCTGAAAACCCTCTTGCTCCACCAATCTTTCCAAAGTGGATGTGTATCTGTCCAAGGCAGAACACAGGTTTGAGCTCAGAGTCTGCACGGCTGTCAGTTAAGATTCCACCAAAGCTGCAAAGGGTGCAAACATAGACTCCTGCTGTGAGGGCCTGGCTGCAGCATCCCTGGAGGTGGCCACACTCTTCAAAGTTGACTGCAGAGTGCTGAAGCCATGCATGATGACACCACCCAGGCAGAAAGCTGACCCCTCCATACTTTCAGCCATAGTGGTGAAACTCCTTGGCAGGACTTCCAATATCTCGTACAATTGCTTGTGTGAGGCAAGCAGTTTTCTTCTGGTTGCTGCGCCCCTGAAGCCCTCATCTCTGACCTCCTCTGGCAAGCTGTCTCCTGGGCTGTCTCTGCCACCAGTACTGCTCCTGTGCACTAGTGCTAGGTGCATCAACATGTGCAGACTCTCTATTTCATTCTCTAACCCAGTGATACCAATTTCTGTGTTGGTGCTTGGGAATGACGGGTGCATGGCGGCGCCTCCTCAGAAGGATTCTTCTCCTCTGGTGTCTTTTTTGAGGGGCTTTGGCTGTTGAGAAGGACCTAGCGGAATGAGAAAAGGGCCAAGAATTAGGATGGCATTGGAAGACATGCATCACAATGTAATTTAATGTGCCCAAGCTGCCAGAATGTGTGTTCTTCCAGTGCTTAATGAAGGGATACAAGAAATTGTCAGAGACCGTGTTCAGTGGATTATTGTGCACTATTTTGACCTGCAGAAAGAGAGGGTGAGAGTTAGTGAGTGGCTACTGAGAGAGCCGATGTGTGGGGCTTGTGCTGGTAGTGCATATGCTGATGGAAAAGAAGCAAGATGCAAGCAGAATTAGGAGGTGTTTAATGAAAAGCATGTCCATGGAGTGTGAAGTGAGGAAGAAGTCCTGAGAGAAGCTGGTGATTCTGCAAAAGCTAACAAGTGAGAGGGGAATGCTGCTAGTGGCCAGTGTGAAAGAAGCAAGGAAGAGGTGAATGTGCGTTTGTAATGAGAATGAGAGGTGTGTAGCGTGGCCTTGTACTGGATGGTGAAGGAAGTGATGGAGGGAAGGGAATTGATGAGCGTGCTGGGCGAGGGCGGCAAGGGACTTTTGCCATGTGTTCTAGAGAAAGGGATAAATGAAGAGCAGTACTCGCCCTTGCTACTCTAGTGAGGTAATTGAAGTGCTTCCTACACAGTATCCAGGTTCTGGGCGTGACACTCCTGGAGCTGACGACCTCTGCAATCTCTCTTCATGCCTGGTGGACAGTGTGGCAGCCCTCCTGGTACTGCTGGGGAAAAGAAGTTCCCTCCACATCCCCATCCCTTCCACAAGCACCCGCAGGGAGGCTTCTGAGAACCTTGGCACCTGCTTCCTACTCATTTCAGAGAAGATTCTTCTTCAGACAGCTTGGAAAGAAAGAAGTCACAAGAAAATGCAGCCTCACTTTAAGAGGTACATTCCCTTTTTAAATAGGCCTCTGGCTGCCTCGCCAGAAATTGTCACCATGGGATCAGCCGCATCAATGGGAAATCCACCAGTGAGATTATAATGAAGACCAGGAGTTAAAATACCCCAGGTCTATTTTAGGCTGCTGCAGGTGAGTTTTAAACTGAAACATTGGCCACGATTTTTATTACCGAGACGGCTTGGAGTCGAGTTGTGTGGTGGGCGGGTTCCGGAGCTGCTTCCGGCGAGATCAGCTGTGGATATCCGATTTTAATTAAATCAATTTGTTAAGTTCATTGGGGTGTGCTGGCTGGTCCAATGAGTGCGATTGGGTCGGCTGGCCACCTGTGATGATGTCATCAAGCAGCTGGTTTTAAAGCTGCCATTCAACCTAAGCTTTTCTCTTCTGCATTCTGATACTCCGTGATATTGCTCCATCCACAATGAGTTCTTCCAGAGGCAAGGCAGCTCCTCGATTTAATGATGAGTCCCGCCATGCTCTTGTCGATCTTGTAACAGGGCGCAGGGAGATTCTCTTCCTTCCGGATGGCCGGAGGAAGCCTCCTCAGCAGACCAGGGTAGCCTGGCTGCACATTGCTGAGGAGGTCAGCGCAAGGTCCATTTGTTCATGCACCTGGATCCAGTGCAGGAAATGGTTTAATGATCTTGTGCGAACATCAAAAGTGAGTATCCCATCACACTTACCTTCAATCTGCTTCCCTTCTCTTATCACTAGCACTCTGCATTGTAAGCCTGAACCTCCACATCCCACCTTACCCTTACTTCCCTTGCACCCTTACCTATCCATCTCTGTCTCTATACTGGATCACTTCAGCACCCTGCCTATGCACCCCTTAGACTCGCTCTCACTGTCATGCAGTGACAACAACTAATAACGCACAGGGAGCTAGCTTCCTCTTGGCACCTCACCCCATCTTCGTCTCCCTCAAAGCTTCTATGGTAGGGATTATTCACACTCACTCCATCACTGTGGCTGAAACACCACTTGTGTCCCTCCTTGCAGGAAAAGATAGCCCACAATAAGAGGGAGAGAGCACTGACTGGTACACCAACCCTAGCAACCTTGACAAGTTCTGAGGAAGCTGCACACAAAATTGTTGGAGGTGGCGAGGATCTGGAAGTGGGCGATGGAGAGACGGGCACACTGGAGGAAGCTGGTGACATAATAGAGTTTCATCCCTCTCAATGACATTTAGTGATTGACTGCAATGGCATATGATGTTCATAGAGAATCGCTTTGTATCATCTGCACAAAAGGATGTGTCTGCTACATCAATATCAGATGCCTAAATCATGCCTTTGCTCTCCCACAGGACCATCGATCCAGGATGAAGAGCCAGATGACTCCCCAGAGGAACCTGAAGCCTCTGAGGGAGCAGTGTCACCAGGACTCAGCGCACCCAGCACCAGCGCAGCAACGCACACCTCGGTGGGGCCCTCACGAGTTAGAGTAGTGTTGCCACCTGGTTTACCACAGCACGCAAGTAAGCATCAGCAGATGGTAGAGACAGCGACAGCAGTGGAGAGTCCTCGGCAGAGGTCGCAGCAATCTCCTAGCTCTGCTGATTTGCATGCAGATGCTGTGCCTCTGGGGCCATCCAGAAAAAGAGCGTCTCGGGAAATACAGGAACAAGTGCAGGAGTCTCTGGCAGGGTTTGCCTCCAGGGTAAGTGCAAGTGTGGATAGAATGGAGGAGTCCATCTGTAACATCAGCACTGCTGTGGTGGAGACAATGGCGCATGAACGCACCTCCATGGATAGGATGGCAACCTCCATGGAAAGGCTGGCTACCGCCATGGAGGAAATAAGTCGCCAGAGTCAGGAAAACATGGTGATGGTTCAAAATAGATTGTCATCTCTGGAGCAGAGATGGGCAACTAGTGAGCAGAGAGACCAGAGCTTCGTGGACGTCTTTGTGATGAGGACTGCCAGTGCAGATACGGGTCCTCATGGCCCCCCTGATGTGCAGCAAGGTGCTCTCCAGCCACTTGCCAGCACTGAGGTGTGACTGACCCATGAGAGGGATGTTGGCAGGCCACAAGGAAGTGTGGGCTACTCTCCAAGTGCTCACATGACCATGCCATTGCGGAGCCCTCGATCAGAGACCCATTTTGCAGAGCCAACTGAGATGGACATTTCAGCCCCTGCACAGCCGCAGGAAGAGCAGACTGTTGAAGAGCCCTCTCAGGCTCCCAAACCCAGAGGACGCCCGCCAAAGGCATGTAAGCAGGCGCAGCATCCTAGTCAGCAAGGTGCCTCTACATCTGCTGAAGCCACAGGGGGTAGCACCACGTAGAAGCACATGTAAGAGAAAGATTAAGCACATATAGTCACAAGCGGACTCACATGGGTGTTTTGTCATTTGTTTTCTGACTGTGTTTGCTTTGTGATCCTTTTGTCATGTGGTAAAGAAAAATGATGGCAAACAGTTTATTGTGTGGCCTATGTGTTCTGGGAAATGGCAAATGCCCATTGAGGGCTCAGGGTGACTTGCTTTTGTAATGCTGATGCTGAAAGTGATAGGAAATAACAGGTTATAGCAGAGATGATGTATGACGTTGGACAAATGTCACCTACAATTAGAGTGCCATATGGTAGCCACCTATGTTTGAAGAGTAAACTTATGCGAATGTGGCATGGCAGTGTGCATATCCTGCTTGACGGGCAGCAGTGAACTGGAGGGATGCTGCATTGGTCACAACAGGCGCCCCTCCTCCTCCTCTTCCCAGGAAGATCTGCACTGAGCCACTTAGCTGCTGCTCCTCCAATTATGAGGACCATGATGAGAGGACATAAATGTTTCCCATCCGCTTGCTATAGATTTCATTTGAGGCAACAAGCTTGCAATCGCACAGTCGAAGTGGCCTGAAATTATTCCAATCAGGTCACACTGCAGATGGTTGTCAGCTTGAACGGTCACAAGGTCAGTAGATGTGCAAAATCTTATCCCAAACCTACAACAGCAAAGTTGTTGCATTTGAATGTCAGCCATGTTTCAGGAGCGTTTTTAAAGCGCTCCACCAATGACTACAAATCATGTCCTCCAGCAACTCGTCTCCTTGAAGCTGGCCTGTTTCTGACAAGATGGGAAACCGGAGCCAGTAGCACGAAAATGGGAAACCACTATCAAAATAGGATTAGCAATGCAGTTAACAGGCTCTTAACTGCCTTAACTACCTGTCCCACTGGTTGCAGTCGAGTCAGTTTGGGAGCGGCTGAGCTGACACTCATGAAAATCGTGTGGGGACGGGTTGGGTGTCTGAAGCCATTTTTCCCGATTTTCGCTGCCGACCCGCCTCCAAACCCGCCTCCTCAGGGCTATTAAAATCAAGCCCCAAAACTCAGCTGACAAAAACTGGCCAGGAGTTAAAATCGAGGCCATAATATTTCTGTACTGGGATGGTCTCAGGCAGACTCTTTTACCTAATCAGCATACTCTGAACATTCTGCTCAAATAATTTAAATGAAACGAATAAATAATTGCCGGCACCAGACGTGACAATGTCACTGCACTGTCAACTGCATCAGCCAGCACGCCTCTGTATGCAAGCCTGGTAAAAGGATGTCCTAAGGGATAATGTCGTAGTGATTTGAAAATTTAAATAAGAGTATTCTGATTCCGTCATGATGCCTAGCAACTTGTATCTGAAACCCTCAAATTTATAAATTAGGGGAAGTAGTAAAAATGCTGCTTAGTCTGGATTTTAAGACAACAATTCAGAAGTTATCTGTCTCTTTGAAGGAAACAGAGGCTGCTTCTCTCAGGAGAGAATACTTGGCTGAAGAACAGAAAGGGAGAGTTGGGTGCACACATTCTACTGAGTGGTTGCCAAACAGAAATACAATATTACTCCAGAGTACTTTCCAAATACTGAAATGTAAAATATCCCATGTTCTTAATAAACCATCAGCTTAATACAGAACACAACTCTGATAGGATACAGGTTCACGCCTGTAATTCCCCATGTGGGGAATTTCTGATCTTTGCTGAACTGCTTGGCGATTCTTCCTGGCAGAAAAGATAGTCTACTCAACCCAGGTCACTGTGAAAAAGAATTCAGTAAGGCCTGATAAGTTTCCTTCTCATTCTCACAGTTCTAGAATAATATATACGGCAGAGGAACAGGGTCAAAATACATCAAAGGAACATCCCAAAATCCGTCCTCATTGGAGCCTTTTTCTACACATTTAATGCCAGCAGTAATAGAGATAAGTTTTAAAGCTGACAGAAATCTGAGAGATAAACTGAAAGTAAAGTTTTTTTGCCTAATGTCTGCACCGTTTGATGCCTCCCCCTCAGCCCCCCAAAAAAGGGGAGCTAAATTGGTAACTAATCTTTTTTTAAATGTACCCGAATTTGTTGTCAAAGTAACGGTGAGGCTAATGGCGCTCGCAATTATTTACAGCAGCTTTGGGCAAGGATAAATGCGCGGCTAAATGCGACCATCCAAAAGTTGCTGTCCAAGTTTCACCACTCCGCTGTTAGCTTTACGAAAACAGTATCTCTCTGTCTGCCTCATCATTGACATGCATTGAATGGCGTGAAGTTGCTGTATTTGTGCGGTAGATACAAACCGAACTCACTACAGAAAGTTAATTTCAAGTGCAAGTACCCTTTTAACAATGTAATAATTGTTAATTACTGCCAATCAATCTCTCTGGCACTGAAAATTAACTATTACAAGTGTGGAGACTCATTCCTTCAGGTATTAATTGAGGTTGGAGATTTTCAAATTTTCAAATTGATATTTTAAAAAGAAGTTACTTTTCCTTCCTGTCTCAGTTTTCTCTCTCCCTTAATCCAATCTTTCTTTCCCTCTCTTCTTTCTGTACATGATTTGGAAGCAAATTTATCCACTCTAATTTACACTTCCTTCTCAGTCCTTGCGCTGTTTATTTATCAATCCTTCAACCTGATTGGTTAAGGAAATACACAGTTGCTTGCCCTGGTCACTCAGGACCCAGATGCCCGGTTTCCCACGCTGCAACGTTATCAGCTGGCATTTTCAGCAACTTGCCACACAAAAAAATGTAAAAAGCTAAACATGCAAGGGTAAGTCTAACTAACAGCAGACACTGTTAGATGCCTGCTATCTGTTGATCCTTGTTAATGAGCTTTCGGCAAAAGATGTAGGAGTTATTCAGTGGGGGAAATTAAAATGATTGGGTAGGAATTAAAGATTGATTACACACATAATAACACATACTTTGGTTCTAATACCATGGATCTACAAATCAGTCTTTCAAAACCCAGATGCTTCATTGAATTGCACTGTGCTGCTCTGCTAAATTTCCTCAGTTTCCACCTCTTCAAAGCTGGTTTAAATTCCTTGGCTGTTACTTGACTAATTAGTGTTTGTTAAGCCATTTCAAAAGCTTAAATGGACACTTATTACTGGTGAGTCCCTATTAACCAGGTTTCGACTGGTAATGCTTATAGTGTCATCCTTGGCTCAGTGGTAGCACTCTCATCTCTGAGCCAGAAGGTAGTGAGTCCCACACCAGAGACTTGAGCACGTAATCTAGGTTGACACTTCAGTGCAGTATTGAGTGGACACTGTACTGTCGGAGGTGTTGTCTTTCAGATGAGATGTTAAGTTGAGACCCCGTCTGCCCTTTCAGGTGGATGTAAAAGATCCCAAGACACTATTCGAAGAAGAGCAGGGGAGTTCTCCCTGATGTCCTGGCCAATATCTATCCCTCAACCAGCATCACTAAAAAACAGATTATCTAGTCATTAGCTCATTACTGTTTGTGGGACCTTGATGTGAGGGCTGCCATGTTTCCTACATTATAACAATGACTATACTTCAAAAAGTACTTCATTGGCTGTAAAGCACTTTGGAACATCCTGAGGTCATGAAAGGCGCTATAGAAATGCAAATTCTTCTTTATTTCTTATAAACCCTATAAAATGAACTCACGTAATAGAAAACTAAAGTAATTAACATTTCTATTTTTTCTATTAAATTACACAAAAAATGGCTAGATTAACATGCTGGTTTCTAAAAACAGGGAGATCCACATTCTGTTTACTTAGGTACATATGACTTATTTGTATCATTTTCAACTTTTATTGTGCAGCTTGTGAAACCATATTGAAAAATGTTGCCTTGATGTTATTAAAGTGGCGTTTTCTAATAACAGAATCTGACCCAGAACTTTTCTG
Organism: Somniosus microcephalus; assembly: GCF_052327205.1. NCBI lineage: Eukaryota > Metazoa > Chordata > Chondrichthyes > Squaliformes > Somniosidae > Somniosus > Somniosus microcephalus. Next base: position 426,194,631 of record NC_140987.1, read on the forward strand.
TGAGGCAACAACGTTCATTCCATGTGGTGGTTCAAATAAAATTCCTTTCATTGATTAGCTACTGAATAGTCAGTAATCCTTTTCTCCAATATGGAATAGTTTTGATTAAATCTAAGATAGCATAAAATCCAACTTCTCTTCATTATTATTAATTGACCACACCAGCGTTCACATTTGAGCATTTGGACCAATAGCAATGTAGGTCTCATGTCAATCCCAATTTTGTTGCATGTCAATAGCATTGAATTTGCACATAAATGGAGTTGAGGTACAGATCAGCCATAATCTGAGAGTATGGTGAAACATGCTCACGGGGCTGAATGGCCGACTCCTGTTCCTAGGTTCCAAACTACTTTCTATCAACTGATACGTTCATAAGCCACATCACTGCTTTTCTGGAATGAGAATATTCTTGAAGTCTAATTGAAACCTCATGTTCTGAGCATGCATGAAAACATAAACATATTTATATTACAACTGAGGAGCTACCCTGAGGTAAAGATGGGGAATTTCTACTGTTAATTAATTAATTCGATTAGATTACTGACTCTAATTGTGGATCTCATGATAAAAAGGATGGCTTTAGAGAAGCACTTGTCCTAGTAATTACTAAGTTAATTGGCTAATAATTCTAATAATTGAGATTTAATGAGTGAGATTTGGCAGTTCAAATATATATAAACCTAACTTATTCAATTCAGAATTATTGACGGGGGGGAGTGGAGGGGGGGGGGTGAGTGGGAGTGAGAGGGGGAGGGGGGGGAAGTGAGGGGGGGAGGGAGTGAGGGGGGGGAGGAGTGAGAGGGGGGGGAGGGGAGGGGAGTGTGGGGGGGGAGTGAGGGGGGGAGAGTGAGGAGGGGAGAGGGGAGAAGGGGAGTGAGGGGGGGAATGAGGGGAGTGAGGAGGTGAGGGGGGAGTGAGGGGGGAATGAGGGGAATGAGGGGGGGAATGAGGGGGGGAGAGGGAGGGAATGAGGGGGGAGAGGGAGGGAATGAGGGAGGGAATGAGGGGGGAGAGGGAGGGAATGAGGGAGGGAATGAGGGGGGGAGAGGGGGGAATGAGGGGGGAGAGGGGGGAATGAGGGGGGAATGAGGGATGAGGGGGGGAGAGGGGGGGAATGAGGGGGAGAGGGTGGGAATGAGGGGGGAGGGGGGGAATGAGGGGGAGAGGGAGGGAATGAGGGAGGGAATGAGGGGGGGAGAGGGAGGGAATGAGGGGGGAATGAGGGGGAGAGGGGGGGGAATGAGGGGGAGAGGGGGGGGAATGAGGGGGAGGGGGGGAATGAGGCGGAGAGGGGGGAATAAGGGTGAGGGGGGAGAGGGGGCGAGGGGGGAATGAGGGGGGGGGAGGGGGGGAATGAGGGGGAGAGGGGGGAATGAGGGGGAGAGGGGGGGGAGAGGGGGGGAATGAGGGGGAGAGGGGGGAATGAGGGGGGAATGAGGGGGAGAGGGGGGGAATGAGGGGGAGAGAGGGGGGAATGAGGGGGAGAGGGGGAGAGAGGGGGAGGGGGGGATGAGGGGGAGAGGGGGGAATGAAGGGGAGAGGGGGGAATGAGGGGAGAGGAGGGAATGAGGGGGAGGGGGAATGAGGGGGGGAATGAGGGGGAGAGGGGGGGAATGAGGGGGGGAATGAGGGATGAGGGGGGGAGAGGGGGGGAATGAGGGGGAGAGGGAGGGAATGAGGGGGGAGGGGGGGAATGAGGATGAGGGGGGGGAGAGGGAGGGAATGAGGGGGGGAGAGGGGGGAATGAGGGGGGAATGAGGGGGAGAGGGGGGGAATGAGGGGGAGAGGGGGGGAATGAGGGGGAGGGGGGGAATGGGGGGGAGAGGGGGGGAATGAGGCGGAGAGGGGGGGAATGAGGGTGAGGGGGAGAGGGGAGGGGGATGAGGGGGGATGAGGGGGAGGGGGGGAGGGGGATGAGGGGGGAATGAGGGGGAGAGGGGGGGAATGAGGGGGAGAGGGGGGAATGAGGGGGGGAGAGGGGGGAATGAGGGGGAGAGGGGGGGAATGAGGGGAGAGGGGGGGAATGAGAGGGGGAGAGGGGGGGAATGAGGGGGAGAGGAGGGAATGAGGGGGAGGGGGGAATGAGGGGAGGGGGGGATGAGGGGGGAATGAGGGGGAGAGGGGGGATGAGGGGAGGGGGAGAGGGGGGGAGAGGGGGGGAATGAGGGGAGAGGGGGGGAATGAGGGGGAGAGGGGGGAGAGGGGGGAATGAGGGGGAGGGGGGGAATGAGGGG
>NC_140987.1:426197367-426242621 GCF_052327205.1 Somniosus microcephalus
GCTTCCCGACATTCTGTTCCCGCCCAGCACCCCGCTTCCCGACATTCTGCTCCCACCCACCACCCCGCTTCCCGACATTCTGCTCCCACCCACCACCCCGCTTCCCGACATTCTGCTCCCGCCCAGCACCCCGCTTCCCGACATTCTGCTCCCGCCCAGCACCCCGCTTCCCGACATTCTGCTCCCGCCCACCACCCCGCTTCCCGACATTCTGCTCCCGCCCAGCACCCCGCTTCCCGACATTCTGCTCCCGCCCACCACCCCACTTCCCAACCTTCTGTTCCCACCCAGCACCCCGCTTCCCAACATTCTGCTCCCGCCCAGCACCCCGCTTCCCAACATTCTGCTTCCGCCCAGCACCCCGCTTCCCGACATTCTGCTCCCGCCCAGCACCCCGCTTCCCAACATTCTGCTCCCGCCTAGCACCCTGCTTCCCGATATTCTGCTCCCGCCCAGCACCCCGCTTCCCGACATTCTGCTCCCGCCCAGCACCCCGCTTCCCAACATTCTGCTCCCGCCCAGCACCCCGCTTCCCGATATTCTGCTCCTGCCCAGCACCTCGCTTCCCGATATTCTGCTCCCGCCCAGCACCCCGCTTCCCGATATTCTGCTCCCGCCCAGCACCCCGCTTCCCGATATTCTGCTCCCGCCCAGCACCCCGCTTCCTGACATTCTGCTCCCGCCCAGCACCCCGCTTCCCGATATTCTGCTCCCGCCCAGCACCCCGCTTCCCGACATTCTGCTCCCGCCCAGCACCCCGCTTCCCAACATTCTGTTCCCGCCCAGCACCCCGCTTCCTGACATTCTGTTCCCGCCCACCACCCCACTTCCCGACATTCTGTTCCCACCCAGCACCCCGCTTCCCAACATTCTGCTCCCGCCCAGCACCCCGCTTCCCAACATTCTGCTCCCGCCCAGCACCCTGCTTCCCGACATTCTGCTCCTGCCCAGCACCCCGCTTCCCAACATTCTGTTCCCGCCCAGCACCCCGCTTCCTGACATTCTGTTCCCGCCCACCACCCCGCTTCCCAACATTCTGCTCCCGCCCAGCACCCCGCTTCCCGATATTCTGCTCCCGCCCAGCAGCCCGCTTCCCGATATTCTGCTCCCGCCCAGCACTCCGCTTCCCAACATTCTGCTCCCGCCCAGCACCCCGCTTCCCAACATTCTGCTCCCGCCTAGCACCCCGCTTCCCGATATTCTGCTCCCGCCCAGCAGCCCGCTTCCCGATATTCTGCTCCCACCCAGCACCCCGCTTCCCGACATTCTGCTCCCACCCAGCACCCCGCTTCCCAACATTCTGCTCCCGCCCAGCACCCCGCTTCCCAACATTCTGCTCCCGCCCAGCACCCCGCTTCCTGACATTCTGCTCCCACTCACCACCCCGCTTCCTGACATTCTGCTCCCGCCCAGCACCCCGCTTCCCAACATTCTGCTCCCGCCCAGCACCCCGCTTCCCGACATTCTGCTCCCGCCCAGCACCCCGCTTCCCAACATTCTGCTCCCGCCCAGCACCCCGCTTCCCAACATTCTGCTCCCGCCCAGCACCCCGCTTCCTGACATTCTGCTCCCGCCCAGCACCCCGCTTCCCGATATTCTGCTCCCGGCTGCCAATTCTTGCAGGTTTCGGTGGGAGACTGACGGTCCAGACTAGGCCCGGGATTAAAATCTGGGACCAGGTGTGGATTTATTTGGGATCAAGTGTAATAATTATTTGAAATATTTATGTGATGGAAATCCATATTTCTGTTCTAAAAGCTTATAAATACAATGATCCCATTGGTATGAAAGGCCACAGATGGGCTTGTAGCATAAAAGTCCCAAAATGTCAGTGTATGAGTAAGAACTTCTTTGATCTATTATTTTATAATTCCCAGGTTATCAATCATTTAAAACATTTATTTGGTTTAACTCACAAAGTCTGAGGGGGTGATTTTCAGCTGCTATTTGTCTCCTTGAGGGAAAGGTCAAGACATCCTAGGTATCAGCTTGTAAAACTGAGTTTCCTCACAGGTAAATCATTTTAAACTACATTTTCAGCTTTGATTTTAAGATGTTTTGTTTCTAGTTGTCTTTGGCAATTGTCATTGTCTTCACCCCACCCCCAGCACAAACTCTGCTCCGTAGCCACCAATTCAGTTCCCTAGCCAGTGATTCCATCCCTGTCCCTGGCCACTGCCTTAAGCTAACCTAGACAGTTTGCATCTTCGGCATCCTATTTGACTTTGAGCTGCGCCTCTGATGCCATATCCTCTCCATCACAAAGACTGCCTACTTCTACCTCTTTAACATTGCCAGTCATTGCCCTTGCCAAGCCCACATGCAGCTGAAACCCTCATCCATGCTTTTGTTATCTCCAGACTCGACAATTTCAATACTCTCCTGAAGAGTCCCCTCCCCCAGCTAATTCTTATAAATATAAACTCTAACATCAGGAACCACCCACCCACCCCGCCCCCCCGCCCCCGCCAACCTTGCTCTATTTTCCCCTGCCAGCCTCTTACCCTCCTCTAACCCCACTCCACCTTCCCTCTCACCCCACACTGCTCTAACTTCCTCCTATAATGCCTAAGTTTCTGCATCACAATCCTCTGTCACCTACAGTCCAACTATTCTCCACTCTCTATCCCAAGGTTGCCAATCCTCCAGGAATGCCTAAAGTAACTTTCTTTTTAAATTACAAGACTAGAAAAAATATATACTATAAAAGGAGTAAGAACATAAATCTTGGAGCAATAACAGGCTATTTAACCCATCAAGTCTATTCTTTCCATATACCATGCACAATCTAATCAATCATGGACTATATCCACCCATCCAATCTTCTGAGAAATATTTCTGCAAAATTCCACCCCGGCTCCATTCAAAGATGAACCAAATACAACTCCAAAATATCTAATCTTACTTATTTCATTATTCATCCTTGGCTGTTTTCTTTCATTAGCTTGACATTTCTATGGTTCCAGCAGCTCTGAAACCATTGTGTTCTGTAGAACATTCATACATCTCTGTCTGTACTTTACCATGTAAGCCACAATCATGTCCCAAACCAATTATTCCTCTAGCTCTTTATTAAAGATGCTCAATCACTACAAAATGAATTACTTTATGAGAGTCTCTTCCACATAATGCATAACTCTGGGAAAATGAAAGATCATTCTAACCTCAAGCTTTTCCTGAGACTTACACAGTTGATACTCTTATTTTCTAGTTCTGTTCTCACACTCCCAGCTAATATCCACAATATGTATTCCTCACTGTACATTAACACCCGTATCACGCGGATCTCAAATGAAGTTAAATAGGATGGATATTTAGACATAAACAACTGAACCTTACTGATAACATATAAAAAAGCTCTCTCTATGAGCAACAATTTATTATTTAAATGGTGATAGATTGGGAAATGGTGATGTATAGAGGGACCTGGGTGTCCTTGTACACCAGTCACTGAAAGCAAACATGCAGGTGCAGCAAGCAGTTAGGAAGGCAAATGGTATGTTGGCCTTCATTGCAAGAGGATTTGAGTACAGGAGCAAGGATGTCTTTCTACAGTTATACAGGGCCTTGGTGAGACCACACCTGGAGTACTGTGTGCAGTTTTGGTCTCCTTACCTAAGAAAGGATATACTTGCCATAGAGGGAGTGCAGCGAAGGTTCACCAGACTGATTCCTGGAATGGCAGGACTGTCGTATGAGGAGAGATTGGGTCGACTAGGCCTGTATTCACTAGAGTTTAGAAGAATGAGAGGGGATCTCATTGAAACGTATAAAATTCTGACAGGGCTAGACAGACTGGATGCAGGGAGAATGTTTCCCCTGGCTGGGGGATCTAGAACGAGGGGCCACAGTCTCAGGATACGGGGTAGGACATCTAGGACTGAGATGAGGAGAACTTTCTTCACTCAGAGGGTGGTGAACCTGTGGAATTCTCTACCACAGAAGGCTGTGGAAGCCAAGTCACTGAATATATTTAAAAAGGAGATAGATAGATTTCTAGACACAAAAGGCATCAAGGGATATGGGGAGAGAGCAGGAATATGGTATTGAGATAGAGGATCAGCCATGATCATATTGAATGGCGGAGCAGGCTCAAAGGGCCAAATGGCCTACTCCTGCTCCTATGTTGGCTTTCATTGCTAGGGGGATAGAATATAAAAATAGGGAGGTATTGCTTCAGCTGTACAAGGTATTGGTGAGACTGCACCTGGAATACTGCATACAGTTTTGGTGTCCATACTTAAGAAAAGACATACTTGCTCTCGAGTCAGTACAAAGAAGGTTCACTCGATTAATCCCGGGGATGAGGGGATGGACATATGAGGAGAGGTTGAGTAGATTGGGACTCTACTCATTGGAGTTCAGAAGAATGAGAGGCGATCTTATTGAAACATATAAGATTGTGAAGGGGTTGGATCGGGTGGATGTGGGGAGGATGTTCCCGATGATGGGTGAAACTAGAACTAGGGGGCATAGTCTTAGAATAAGGGGCTGCTCTTTCAAAACTGAGATGAGGAGTGACTACTTCACTCAGAGGGTGGTAGGTCCATGGAATATGCTGCCCCAAAAAGCTGTAGAAGCTACATCATTACATAAATTTAAAACAGAAATAGACAGTTTCCTAGAAGTAAAGGGAATAAAGGGTTATGGGGAGCGGGCAGGAATTTGGACATGAGTCTAGGTTCGGATCGGACATGGCCCTGTGGGTAGCGGAGCGGGCCCAGGGGCCGTGTAACCTGATCCTGCTCCTATTTCGTGTGTCTAATTCTGATAGATTCAGGAGATGGTTCTGTGATAGTAGATTGGCGGTTAGGATCAGATCAGCCATGATCTTATTGAATGGCGGAGCAGGCTCGAGGGGCCGATTGGCCTACTCCTGCTCCTATTTCTTATGTTCTTATGTTTCTAGTCTGGTTAGAAGGGGGGAAAAAGGAAGGAAGGCTCCTGATGGTGATTATGTTAAATGAAAAATTAGAAAGAGGTGACAAACTTGAACTGTTATGTTAATTAGCTTACAACCAACATGCATTGCTTCCTCTCCAACCTCCCTTTCCTCTCCAAAGTTTTTGAACATGGAATTTCCTCCATAAAGCCCTTTCCCTCTCCACCTCCCTCTCCCCCTTTAAGACCCTCCTTAAAACTTACCTCTTTGACCAAGCTTTTAGTCACCCTCCTATTATCTCCTTCTTTGGCTTGGCGTCCATTTTTGTCTGATTACGTTTTTGTGAAGCACCTTGGGACATTTTCTATTTTAAAGATGGTATATTATGGGAGTTGTTGCTGTACATAAGAAGTGACTGCAATTCAAAAAAGTAATCCATTAAGTAAATTGCTTTGAGACATTCTCAGAACGTGATAAGGTGCAATATAAATGCATTTTCATTCTTTTCTACAAGACAAAATGATATCCAAGCATTGAAAGTTTATAAGGGACTTCCTTGATATATTTACTAAACAAAGATGGCACATTACATTAGAACAAAACATTCTTTTAATGCTTGTTACATCTGCCAAGTTTCATCAACTTAGCAACTTTTCAGGAGTTTCAGAAATCCTCCTTTAAGCCACAGATAATATTATAGTGTTGGAAGCGGCAGCAATCCGCCTAACTTAAATCTATTCAATAGATAAATATTGCACTTCAACAGAAATAATGTGCAACAGTAAGAGATATGAGAAGATGTGGCTACATTAGAAAGGAAGAAGGCACACAGAAAGATACATTGTGGAACTGCTAAGAATCCATCTTGTGATAAAGAATGTACTGTTATTTAAAAATATTATTCAAACTCTTCGTAAGACCAGCAATTATAAATAAGTATACATGAGGATAACACTCGTTAGTGAAGGAGAATTTAGATGTGAGTGACTATGTATGCCAGTAAAATATATATCGTGTGTTATAAATCTCATCATTCATCAAGAAACTACTCGTGAAATAACGCTGGACGGCCAGCTGGTGGCGCCATCCAAGGAGTATAAATACTCGAGCGTCGGCCCCAGCTTTCCAGGGACATTTTGTAAGACAAGGAACTAGTAAAGTACAACTAGACCTCCATGTTCTGAAACAAGTTGATTAAAGCCTTGCTTGATGCTCAAACTAAGTGCGTAGTGAGTTTTATTACGTTATCGTCCATGAATGTATTTCGGCAAAATGTATACCTTGGGAGCAAATACACCAGAACTCATTTCTGGCCAATGGTGTAAGAAAACTTTGAGGATATTCTCACAGCTTCCACTATGCAATGAGTTGAAAGCAATCCATAAAAAGTTGGACTACCTGTTAACTTATTAACTATTTAATATTGACAAAACATTAGAAATGTAACTCTATTCCATTCTCCCAGTTTCTCCGTCTCCGCCGTATCTGCTCCGACGATGCCACCTTCCACACCAGTGCTTCAGACATGTCTTCCTTTTTCCGCAACCGAGGATTCCCCTCTACCGTGATTGACACTGCCCTCGACCGTGTCAGTTCTATCTCCCGCACTTCTGCCCTCACCCCTGCCCCTCCCGGAACCATGATAGGGTTCCCCTTGTCTTCACCTTTCACCCCACCAGCCTCCACATTCAACGGATCATCCTCCGGTATTTCCGCTGCCTCCAAAGTGATCCCACCACCATACGTATCTTCCCCTCCCCTCCCCTTTCAGCATTCCGCAGGGACCGCTCCCTCCGAGACACCCTAGTCCACTCCTCTATCACCCCAAACAGCCCTTCCCCTTTGCCTGGCACCTTCCCGTGCAAATGGAGGAGATGTAACACCTGCCCCTATACCTCCCCCCTTCCCACTGTCCAGGGCCCCAAACACCCCTTCCAGGTGAAACAGCGATTTACTTGTACTTCTCGCAATCTAGTGTACTGTATTCGCTGCTCACGATGCGGTCTCCTCTACATTGGGGAGACCAAACGCAGATTGGGTGACCGCTTTGCGGAACACCTCCGTTCAGTCCGTAAGGGTGACCCCAAGCTTCCGGTCGCCTGTCATTTTAATTCAATGCTCCATTCCCACTCGGACCTCACCGTCCTTGGCCTCTTGTATTGTTCCACAGAAGCTCAACGTAAACTCAAGGAACAGCATCTCATCTTCTGATTAGGCACTCTGCAGCCTTCCGGACTCAATATCGAGTTCAACAATTTCAGATCATAACCTCGGCCCCTATTTCATTTTTTCTTGTAATTTTTCCACTCCTTTCCCCGCCCCCCTTTCCTTTTGTTTCGCTCTCACACCTGGCAGCTATCCCTTGCCCTGCCAGTACACTTTACACCCAATCTCAGCCTATTACCATCTCGTCTAGCTTCTAACACCTTTTATTGTCTCTTTTTTACTTCTTTTGTTTCTTTTATTCTTTTGTCCGATCGCAGCCCTGCCTCCGATCTATCTTTTCTTTCCAGTTTTGAAGAAGGGTTCGACCCGAAACGTCAACTCAAATTTCTGTCCACGGATGTTGCCTGACCTGCTGAGTTTTTCCAGCATTTTCTGTTGTTATTAGAAATGTAACCAGTGTTTGAACGCAGGAGGGTTCCACTTGGCCAGAGGGTAATGCAGACCTGGTATAAGTCAGTTCTGCCAGCTTCACATTGCCCTCAGCTGATATTGATCACATAATGAGACATTCAATATAACAGTGTCGTTGGATACATTTTCTCTAAAAGAATCCAAGTGACTAAGTCTTATAGACCAGGGGGTGCCAGCTTGATTCCTGCTCTGTACTGACTTAGGTGATTTCTGCTGGGCCAGTGGTCAGGACCTAACAATTGGCCTTGGCGCCTGAGGGCTGAGGAAGGGGAGGAACAAAAAAAAAATTGCCTGGGTTCCTGCTATGATTGCTATCCAGTGACCTCGACTGAAAATGTGGGCAAGAACAGGAATGGGCTCAGCCGTGATGCTCTTCAAAGTCAAATAATCTAACAGAGTTCACCGCCTAGGTTCATCTATGAAAAGGGGGCACTTTGAAAAGAAAGACTTGCATTTATATAGCGCCTTTCACGACCACTGGACGTCCCCAAAGTGCTTTACAGCCAATGAAGTACTTTTTTGAAGTGTAGTCACTGTTGTAATGTGGGAAACACAGCAGCCAATTTGCGCACAGCAAGCTCCCACAAACAGCAATGTGATAATGACCGGGTAATTTTTAGTGATGTTGATTGAGGAATAAATATCGGCCAGGACACTGGGGATAACTCCCCTGCTCTTCTTTGAAATAGTGGCATGGGATCTTTTACATCCACCTGAGAGAGCAGACGGGGCCTCGGTTTAACGTCTCATCCAAAGGACGGCACCTCCAACAGTGCAGCACTCCCTCAGCACTGCACTGGAGTGTCAGCCTCAATTTTTGTGCTCAAGTCTCTGGAGCGGGACTCAAACCCAGAACCTTCTGACTCCGAGGTGAGTTGTTACCCACTGAGCCATGGCTGACACTCTGGTGAGGTACCAGAGGGCTGCTGGCACCCATGAAACTGTAACTCAACTTCAAGAGAGACAGGGAGAAAAACGAAGAGACAATAAAATAAGTGACATTTCTCAAAAGGCTGCATCAGTTTTGGCAAGGTCGAAAAAGATTTCATTTTTTGGACAGTTTTGAATTACAGCCATGGTCCACTAAAGTCAAAACAATATGGTCTAAGATAAATTCTGATACATTGGCTGCGAATTTAATTGCCCTGAGGGGGTGGGTTTGGAGGTGGGACCACTGTCAAAATCGCAAAGATTGACTGCGGGTAGGAAACCCGCAGTCAACCCGCCTCCACGCGAGTCTCCCAGGTGTCAGGTCTGTCAGCGGAGAACTGACCCGACACCAAACGATGGGGAAGACAATTCTGGTACTTAAATGGCTTGTTAAGAGCCAATTTAAGAGTATTTTGAGGCTTACTTGTAATTTTACCTTCTTCCCCCACTGGTTACCCGCTGTTCGGGGAATACACCAGCTCAACCTAGAGAGCCTGGGTGCAAGCGTTCACCTTTGTGCAGTGATTGTCAGTGTTTGCAGCACCTCAGTGCTGTCAAACACTGACAGAATAACTGTCAAACTCCATGTGGATGTGGTCCCTTTAAGGAAACCAGCAGATAAAGCATCATCAAATGACGTAATCAGACCCACTTCCTGTTAATTGGCCAGTAAGCTCACAGGGCAAGGCCAATCAAGGGAAAATCTCATCTGCAGAGTGGAGGCAGCTGGGAACAGGACTGGAACCAGGAAACCAGCTGTCCCGCCCCCATCCCGCCTCCAGAATTAAATTCGCGGCCATTGTCTTTTATGGTTAATACAGATGTCTCTTATGTTGTTCTTTATATAGGCAATAAAATGCTGAAGGCAAAATTAAGGCTTTTATTTTAAAAATAAGTTTTAAAAATAAATTTGTGGTTCCACAAAAGCACTTCAGTCCAATGATTCCACTGGGAATATACAGAATGGTAACTTTAATAAAATAAACATATTTGGACAGCAATCCATCACCTGACTAACCCATGGAGAAAAATCCAATTTAAAACAATAATGATTGAAAGTAATGTACCATAAATCTACAAGTACAAACTATTATTGTTGTTGATCCAGCAATTTCAGAATTATGCTTTTAAATTTCCTGTTATGGTCGCTATTTTCAAATCTGCTCTGCACTGTTGACATGGAGCTTGACTAGTAATTTCTCTGTTGTACTCACACAACAAAAATCACTGCATTTCAAAGTTATTATTTTCATGTGCAGTGCTTTCAGATGTTTCTGAGAGACACAATAAGGTGCTATCTAATTTCAAGTATGGCACCCATCATCTTTCTATAACAGTTGTCAAATATATATTGCTTTTTGTCTGTATAGTTATTTTAAGTTTGTGGGATTTTAGAGTTTTTTAATTAAATGTCTGGAAGTATAACAAAGGCTATTGCCTCTATTGTTGTGTCATTAACAAGGCTGTCATTTCCAGTTGTATGAAAAAGGTCTAGAAGCATGGCTGCCATTTCTAGTAGCGTGGAATAATAGCTTTGAGCCACAGCTGCCATCTCACATACTGTGCAATAACATTTAAGTGGCCCATTCTTGTAATGAAGAACTGGGTATAAGAGATAAGGCTGTTCTTTCTCACACTGTGAAGGTGCATTACTCTACTTTCTACAGCAAGCTACTGCTCTTTGTTTTCAAAATCATTACAGGGTCTTAGCACCGTATGAAAAAATAAAAATATAGGGAACCAATGTGAAAGAAAATAAATCCTCCATAAATCCAAGTCCTGAGGATTTTTGCATGTCACCCATGTTCACATTTTCTTTTTGTGCAGACATGCATCAACAGCATTACATGACACGTGAAGCGATGAAAGGTCAGATTTTTGCAGTCTCTCACCAAGAAATTCTCTACCTTTCAGATATACCTGTATATTCTTACTTTACATTGGAATGGTGTCCAGTTCCAAATTAGCTTTAAATAAAGAATAATTATACAATATGAAGGATTTTAAGGAAATACTGAGATGTCATTTATCTTGAATCGGTCAAACCCGAAACGTCAACTCAAATTGCTCTCCACGGATGTTGCCTGACCTGCTGAGTTTTTCCAGCATTTTCTGTTGTTATTTCGGATTTCCAACATCTGCAGTATTTTGCTATCGTTTTACATTAATCTTTAATTGTTCTATCGTGAATATATTGTTATGAATGAGCATAGGCTGGACATGAAAGTTATTAAAGAAATAATTTGCATTTATCTAGCACCTTATCATGACTCAGAACATCCCAAAGCGCATTCCCATCAATGGATATTGTTTTAAGAGCAGCTACTGTTGTTATGCACAGCAGTGTCCCACAAGCAGCAAAGTGACCAGATGATCTGTTTTTTTGGTGATGTTGGTTGGGAGAAATATATTGGTCAAGGCACATCCCTGATCTTCAAATTGTGCCACGAGATATTTTACATCTAGCAGATTGGGTTTGGGTTTAACATCTTGTTCAAAAATAGCAATTCCAACAATGCAGCAGTTTTTTGGTTGCAGTGAGAGGTCAGCCTAGATTACGTGCTCAAGTCGAGGAATGGGGCTTGAACCTACAATGTCAGGTGAGAGAGTGCGATCAACTGATATCAACTGAGCCAAGTTGACGCTAATTGGCATTACCAATTGAAAGTATGGACAAGATGTATTAAGCTTTTAGCATAAGCATCAAGGCTTATTTGTAACATTTGTTGTATAAAATTTAATGTCTTGCATCAAACACATAGGTCGTGAATTTAATTGAGGCGGGATGGAGACGGGACAACTGGTTTCCGGGTTCTGTTCCCAGCTGCATACGCTCTGCAGACATGATTTTACCTTGATTGGCCTTGTTAAGCCCGCCCTGTGGGCTTAACGGCCAATTAACAGGAAGCGGGTCTGATAAAGTCATTTGATGCGTCATCAGCCGGTTTCCTTAAAGGGACCATGTCCACATGGAGTTTAACAGTTGCTCTATCAGTGTTTGACAGTATTGTGGTGCTGCAAGCACTGACAGGCACTGCATAAAGGTGAACGCTTGCACCCAGGCTCTCCAATGACTCCCTCCATATGCTTATGGAGGGAGTCACAGCATGCAGGGAGGTTCTCTTCCCTTCCAAGGACAGAAGAGACCTTCCCAGGACACCAACTTACCTTGCACCTCCACCCAATCCTCTCTATCTACTTTATCACTTCTCCATCTCATGAGCCACCCCTCACACTCACCCTCATCCTACTGCAAGCATACCAACTAACAACACACAAGGGTAGGCACTTGAGAGGTTTAGCCAATGTCCATGTGAAGTTTTTGGTAATGTGTTGTCATACAGAGAAATCTCTTTTCAAAAAGTGCCCCTTATTGGACAGATCTGAGCACACCTTGAGAAGTGTCTTACTGAGTTCCAGTGATTGTTCAGGCATAACTTCCCTCCCTCCCCTCCCCCCATAGTGATGAGTGTGCATGGAATGGCTTGGACATTAAAGGGATGCTTCACGGTGCTGGTGTGGGATGGTGTCAACCTGGCGTATCATGTGGCAGCTAGGGTTTACAGCATCAAGTGAAGAAAATCTGGCCATGGTGATGCCATCGCTGGCCTCCCAGCCAGCAATTTTGTCAGGGGCTGATGCCCTGTGTCCAGTGATGGCGGAGAAGGTTGGTGATATTGGTGTTGGGGCTGATCGTGGAAGGATTCGGAGGACCAAGGTTTGATTGTTTCATTGGCTCCAATGTTGTTGGAATAGATGGCAGAGGATTGGCTAACTAACAGAAAACAGAGAGTCGGGATAAATGGGTAATTTTCAGGTTGGCAAACTGTAACTAGTGGGGTGCCGCAGGGATCAGTGCTGGGCCTCAACTATTTACAATCTATATTAATGACTTGGATGAAGGGACTGAGTGTAATGTAGCCAAATTTGCTGATGATACAAATATAGGTGGGAAAGCAAATTGTGTGGCGGATGCAAAGAATCTCCACAGGGATATAGATAGGCTAAGTGAGTGGGCAAAAATCTGGCAGATGGAATTTAATGTGGGAAAATGCGAGGTTATCCACTTTGGTAGGAAAAATAAAAAAGCAAATAATTATTTAAATGGGGAGAGATTACAAAATGCTGAGGTACAGAGGGATCTGGGGGTCCTTGTACATGAATCACAAAAAGTTAGCATGCAGGTACAGCAAGTAATTAGGAAAGCAAATGGAGTGTTGGCCTTTATTGCAAAGGGAATGGAGTATAAAAGTAGGGAAGTCCTGTTACAACTGTACAGGGCGTCGGTGAGACCACACCTGGAGTACTGCGTACAGTTTTGGTCTCCTTATTTAAGGAAGGATATGCTTGCAGTTCAGAGAAGGTTCATGAGGTTGATTCCGGAGATGAAGGGGTTGTCTTATGAAGAAAGGTTGAGCAGGTTGGGCCTATACTCATTGGAGTTTAGAAGAATGAGAGGGGATCTTATTGAAACATATAAGATTCTGAAGGGGCTCGACAGGGTAGATACAGAGAGGATGTTTCCCCTCGTGAGGGAATCTAGAACTAGGGGGCATAATTTCAGAATAAGGGGGGCACCCTTTTAAATTGGAAATAAAGAGGAATTTCTTCTCTCAGAGGGTCGTGAATCTTTGGAATTCTCTTCCCCAGAGAGCTGTGGAGGCTGGGTCATTGAATATATTTAAGGTGGAGATAGACAGATTTTTGAACGATAAGGGAGTCAAGGGTTATGGGGAGCGGGCAGGGAAGTGGAGTTGAGGCCAAAATCAGATCAGCCATGATCTTATTGAATGGCGGAGCAGGCTCGAGGGGCCAAATGACCTACTCCTGCTCCTACATTATATGTTCTTATGTACGTCTTATGTAGCTGCAGGTGAGATGGCAGAGGGGATCTGTCAATGGTGAGAGCGGTTCTTCCAATGAGGTGGCACTGGACATACAGTTGGATCTAAAAACTTGTAAGCTAAAGAAATCTCTATATGTATTAAAAATGCAGTAACCAACATTTTCTGTGCTCTGAAACTCACCATCTGCAACATGGCATCCTTGACACCACTTCTGCAGCTGTCAGCTTTTCACAAACATCAGAGCAGACTCAAAACACACCAGGTTGAGCTGGCGTGTTCCCCGAACAGCAGGTAACCAGTGGGGGCAAAGGTTAAATTAGAAGTAAGCCTCAAAATACTCTTAAATTGGCTCTTAACAAGCCATTTAAGTAGCTGAATTGTCTCTCCCTCCGCTTGGTGTTGGGTCAGTTCTGCGCTGACAGACCCGACACCTGGGAGACTCGTGTGGAGGCGGGTTGACAGCGGGTTTTTTACCCACTGTCAATCTTTGCGATTTTGACAGCGGACCCGCCTCCAAACCTGCCCCCCTCAGCACAGTTAAATTCACGGCCATAGATTGTATTTGCTCCAGCAAGGACCACCCTCTCTTTTTATTCCGTATTGGCATGGTTTTAATACTAAGTTTTCAGATTAATGATTATTAACAGCAAAACAATAACCATATTCTACTTTCTGAAGCATGGAAAATGCGACTGCAATATTTAAATATGTCCTAATCACATCTTTTTTAATTGAGCTCTACGTCAGCAACCGTGCCTTGCTGTGAAAGTTTCAGAATGGAGCCCTTTACAAGTTAATAACATTTAGAAGTAGGAGCAGAAAATTAAACATTTCTATTTCTGATCATTGATTTTGTAAAAAAAATCAAATGGAAAAAAAGTAAAGCTAAATCTACAACAACTTGCATTTATATAGTGCCTTCTGTGTAGTAAAACGTCCCAAGGAAGTTCAGAGGAGCGTTATCAAACAAAACTTCAGACTGAGACACCTAAGGAGATATTAGGCCAGGTAGGTTTTAAGGAGCATCTTAAAAGCGGAGAGAGAGGTAGAAAGGTTTATGGAGGGAATTTCAGAGCTTAGCGTCTCAGCAGCTGAAGGCACGGCCGCCGATGGTGAGGGATTAAAATCAGGGATGCGCAAGAGGCCAGAATTGGAGGAGCGCTGAAATCTCAGAGGGTTGTAGGGCTAGAGGAATTTACAGAGATAGGGAGGGGAGAGGCCATGGATGGATTTGAAAACAAGGATGAGATTTTTTAAATTGAGGCATTACAAGAGCGGGAACCAATGTAGGTCAGCGAGCACAGGGGTGATGGGTGAACGGGACTTGGTGCAAGTTAGGATATGAGATCCAGTTTATGGAGGTTGGAAGATGCGAAGCCGGCCAGGAGAGCATTGAAATAGTCGAGTCTAGTGGTAACAAAGACATGGATGAGCATTTCAGACGCAGATGAGCTGAGGCAGGGTCTGAGATGGGTAATGATACGGAGGTGGATGTAGGTAGTCTTGGCGATGGAGTGAATGTGTTTGGAAGCCCATGTCAGGGTCAAATCTGCGTGATTACAAATTTTTATTTTATGACTATATTCATTAAAATAATCAGCTAATTTTTAAAATAAAATTCAGTGTAGCTTTTACAGTATGAGTTTTAAATAACAAAATGGAACTCCTCCATTGAGAGTGATATGTACGCACATACGGTATGCAGCCTGCTCCTTGCTGAATTAGCTGAATAGTTGATCTCAACCAGGGTTTTGATTTATTAATTCACGGAATGTGGGCATCGCTGACAAGGCCAGCATTTATTGCTCTTCCCTAATTGCCCTTAAGAGTCAACCTACATTGCTGTGGGTCTGGAGTCACATACAGGCCAGACTGGGTAAGGACGGCAGATTTCCTCCCTAAAGGACATTAGTGAACCAGATGGGTTTTTACGACAATCCGGTAGTTTTCATGGTCACCATTACTGACTCATATCTCTGGCTCATTAGTCCAGGCCTATGGATTACTAGTCCAGTAACATAACCACTATGCTACCGTTCCCTAGGGTGGTGGCGTAAGAGCTACCACTAGTCCCTATGCTCTGGGTGGGGGGTGGGCGGCGGGGGGGGGGTGGCGGAGGACGGTTGGTAATAGTCAGGGTTCTTGCTGTTGGTTAGTCTCCAGTGACCCCTGCTGGAAAGTGCATCTGCGTGGATTTTGCCGAGTACAAAATAAAACTCAGTGGTGAGGTCTTCCACAGTTGAGAAACCTATCAATACTCATTGTGTAGGCTTACAAATAACGAACAGTCACTTGCACATTATACCGGAGGTGGCATTGTACCCAGCGAAATACTGCTTTTGGTAGAAAGGGGAGAATATTTTTTTTTTTAATTGTATTTTATTTGGGATAGCAGTGGAGTTAATTGATCATGCCTGTCCTGATCATATGCAAGAACATTTAAATAAGGTCCGTGAATAAGAAACAATGGATTGAAAATATATATCATTTGCTTTGAAAAGGCATTTGTGAATCAGTATATAAACATTTTGTCTGCTCGATTAGCTGTTATTTGGGTATCTGATGTATTCAGACACATCATTAAAAAGACTGTTGTAAGCATCTCTGGTGCCTGAGAGGTCTGGTCATTGTTTTATAGCAATATACAGACTAGGAAGGTGATTAGTTTGATTCCAATCTAGCTTACGTTAGCTAGCCTCTGTCAGGACAGTGGCTGGAGTCTTGTAACTAACTGGGTTAGGCGAAGGGGAAATGATTCCGTTTCCACTCCTGATGACTGTTCCCCACTGGAAGTTCACTGTATGGACGCAGGGGAGGAGAGACAATTGTAAAGAGAGAAAAACAACGGCTGTAGGTCTTGCACTGCATCATCACATCCAAACACGTTTCATTGCAAGAGGAATTTCTTGCAAACTGGCCAGACATTACTGATGTCAATGCCCCTTTAAAAGTCAAAAGAAGTCTTGCAGCTTGCGGGATTGAGTCTGACAACCGCGAACATCGCAATGTGCAGCTCGGCTTCAGTCACAGAAACACGACCGATTAAAGGCCTGCCCACATCTCCAGCGAAAGGCAAAAAAACATTAGAAAAGAATGAAGCGGGTCCGACTTTCAGCCATTAACCCAACCGGAGGTAGAAATCGCAGCAAATAGTGACAACGAGACAGCCAGTCACCAGAACTGGATGTTAATGGATACTGGGGCGCCTTAGCCCCTACAGGAGATGAAATATTTAGAGATGAAATATTGTCTTATGGAGTCAGCGATAGATATAATCTGCTAATACCATCACACCCAATCCAGGGTCGATGAAGGAAAAAAAAAGCAAAACTGTAAATCATAACTAAAATCCGGGCGATCGAGCTGCACATACACAGACATATTTATAGTTTTACATTTTAAATAAACGCCAGGGTGATGAATGGAGTATGACTTACCGTGCTAGGCTGGCAGTCACACCGGGGTCGAAAGCCGTTAGATCCAGCTACTGAAAGTACGAGGGATCGGTTCCAAAAGAGGGAAGTAATCCGGCGTGATTAAAACACAGCGACCAAGGAGAGATAGCTGAGTCACCAGCAGCTCAAATCTTTTAACATTCTCGCTGCGTTAGCGTCTGCATCTGCAGCACCAAAATGCTCCCAAAATAGCGCACCCTCCAAATTACTTGCTCGTGACGACTAGCGAAATCTGAGAAGGTCTTTAATATATATCATGTCACGAAGCGAAAGGGTCGTTCAGATTTACGGCGAGGCGATACCTACTATTAAAGAAACACGGGGGAAATAATGTGTTAGTGTAAAACATGCAAATTCGCAAATACTGAGAATATGCCAAAATCTTTGAAGTGGCTTGCTTTTTAATGGACCTATCAAGTCGTCAATTCAGTGTAGCTAGTGGGATATTTGAAGATGCATATTTGTTAGTTTTTCCAGTTGCTAATGGCTTGGAATGATAAATCTATTAACGAGGGATATATTTTAAAAGATGTCAGCGAAGTACTCGGGCAGGACATTGTTTCTGCAGCTATGCTGCCTGGAATGTCTAGATATTATAAAACCATGCTATTGCTGCAAACTACCTTTTCCTTGAAACAAGTACAACGAGATTTCTTCACCAGCACTGTCCCTTTAATTCGCTAAAACACATACAACCAAATTTCCAATATGGAGATGATGGTCTGATACAAACATATTCTGGCCAAATCCTAATGTGTTCCAGACATCAATGATTGTAACTGTACCGCATGATGTAATAGCAAGCCAATCACAACACCAAATAAGAGTCACGGTAAGAATGATTATCTGCTGGTATTCTTCATCGACCAATAACCCAGATCCCTGTCTGTGTTTGAAATAACACACAACCTGGCAGAAAACATGGCCTGATACAGGTACCTCATTGACGGAAGGGTCGATTCTACGGCCTTAACCTGTGGGTAGTTATCGTCCTCGGCAGAGAGGAGTCCGTGACAATGTAAACCGACATTTTGGACGGAACTACTGAATAGATCCAATGGGATTTTCTGGTGTCAGACTTTATTGTTTTAAAAAAAAAAATAACAAGTCTGTAAAAATCAACAAGGGATCTCTATTACTTTAAAAAGGAATGTTCAATTATTTGGTCTGTAGTAAGACCACAACTTTAAGGAAATCAAAGATAATTTGCAATTTAAAAAAATGTGTACATCTAATGTAATTTTAATATTTTCCTTTATAGATATCAACAAAAAAGCTAGTGTTACGGTCATTTTGAGGTGAACATTAAACTGACGTCTTTAAAGATCCTGGTTATTAATCTGTAAGGTTTTCAATGATCAAAGGGAAGAGAAGATTAAAGAGTATACATTTTCCCCAATAAAATGATCAATTCCAGTTTTTGGACTTTAGAGGAAAACAATATCCCTTAGGCAAAACTCGACAGTTTATCAAAAGGAATGTACACCACAGCCAAACAATGGTTTTAAGTTACTTCACATATTAGCGATATAGTATTCTTGGAGTTTGCACTATTAGTAACAGAACGTGACTGGTTTGGGATTTGACTTTATGTCACAGAAGTATTTTTTGTAAAGTTTTGGCTTATTGTACGCTCTTTCCCTCGTTCAATGTACGCCACGCAAACGTAATGAATTACCATCTCCTGTTGCTTTGTATAATCATCCTTTTGTCATTTAATCTCTCCCGCCTTCCACCCTATCACAAACCTTCCCTTTTGCTGTTTCCTCCCCTCCCCACTTTCCCTGCCCCTGCACTTGCCTAAATCCTGTTACATCTCCAACTTTTTCCAATTCTGATGAAAGGACATGGACCCGAAACGTTAACTCTGTTTCTCTCATTCTCCCCACAGATGCTGCCCGACCTGCTGAGTAGTTCCAGCATTTTCTGTTTTTATTTCAAAGGTAATGAATGTTGCGGCATCTTGTTCTCTTTCGAGGAGGCTCGTCAAGTATTTCTAGTGCAAAGAGTAACTATAACGAAATACGTGGGGTTTTTTGGTCAAAAAAGTGCAGTATAATTTGTACCCAAAGTGAAAGAGAATTGCAAAGAAGTTCAGAGTCGCTAACATGTTTAGAAATAATCCTTTACACTCACTCCCATCCTTTGTGGGTTCATTTCAATATGATGTCGATCTCAATTTAAATAAGTGCACGATATTCTGCCACATAATGTTTGGAAAAGTTTTTCAAGTGTTGATTATAAGATTAGATAAAGATACAGAACTATAGTTTATTCCGTTATTCGATTCTCTGCTACCCTTTTGATTTTTTTTCTGCAGAAAGCTGCTATATTCTTACAAATACACCCTCTCCGGGACTAGCCACCCAACTGTGCATTACATCACAATGCCCTTACCTTCAATTTTCTGACAGAGAAAGCAAGGTGGAAAAAGATTGAGAAGTAAGGAGTCCCACAATTTTCCGACGTCGAGAAAGAGCGCGTTGGAGTGGAAAGCTGTGCGGATGACATCATCGCTTTCTGAGTGGCAAAAAAAGTTTGCAAAACACTTTTGGATAAAGATTTTTTTAAAGTACAATATTCTTTTTGAATTGTGACTAATCTCACTTTCTGTATTCAAATGACAGCGGCAGAATCCAACATTCTTGCTCCGTCTGGAATAATTAACATTTTCATTATGATAGTCAATCATTGTAAATTCCAATTGTTTGAAGGCGTGTGTGTTTTACATGGTGTAAAAGAGAGCTGGTTCCTGGAGATTGACTAACACCGCTGTACCTATCTTCAAACACCAGTATTATCTCATTATTTTAATTACTTTCTTTTTAAAAAATCATTCAGAACTGTATAAACACTCATGGGGTTAGAAAAATAAGCACACAAATATTTAAATTTAATCACGTACGGTTCCAGCAGTTTCTTTTAGTTGTATTGGCACCTTAAGGGATGTGAGGTTGTAATCACGACATTCAACAGTGTATATAATTCATGAATACATTTACATAATGCCTATAGATTCACTGTAAACAGTTTACCCTATTAATTCTATACTTTTTATTTAACGATACTCATTCTCAAATTCAGGTCGTTTGATTCATTTTGCCTTTTTTCCATCTGCAATGTTTTGTTAAAGTTCAGACAAAAATAGCAGATCTAGAAATTAAAGTGCGTTTATTTTTGTTCCATACGGTAGAAGTTCCTCCTCTTCTCAAACTCGGTTGGTTTGGACGGGTGACTTTCCTCAGTGCTGATCAATCAGAGCCGGAAATCGATCTGTGCGCTGCCATCAGGGATGACTATCGGATCGTTGAGTATTTACCATTTTACATACTATTATCGGCACTGTTCTTCAATTGGCAGCTCCTGGAACCAAATGCAGCTATAACAGAACATCCCCACTCTTAAAGTGACAGTATTTTTTTTATTGCAGACATGCTCAGACTTAATTTCAAAGCAAATCTATCATCAATTACTAAATGTTTAACAAGATCCTTTCTAGCACACCCCAGAAACGTTTGGAGCTTATTAAAGGGATGCTCATCAACCTTTACCCTATAATGACATCTTTTACATTTGCAGTTTGTGCATAAAGGACATTTTTCTTTCTGAATCATTTTTGAATGTTGGATGCATCCTGTTTATATGTAACTCCGTTGCTCTGTTGTGCCTATATAATGAATTTGCAAACGCCAGACTGCAAATGTAATATAAAATTTAAAAAAAGGAATTGCATTCCAAACCAATCAACATTTGAAAGAGCAATATTTCAGATGTGACCCATCATCAGACCCAGCCCTGCTGAAGGATTACAACCAAGGCAGTAATTTGCCTTTCTCCAATTGATGCTGATCCAACTGCTGTGCATTTCCAACATTTTCTGTTTTTAATTTCAGAATTTCATCATGTGTTTTTTTCTTATCCATACAAACATGATATATTATGGATAGTGAATTTCCACAACAATCAAGATCTCAAATAACTTGCTTATGCCCAAAAGGTTTTGCTATCCAATGATTAAAGTGAGTCACAATGCGCCAGAACAATTTCAATTCTTAAGCATTTAGACAACAAAGTTATTTTCATTCCAAAGTATTGCAGACCGCTTTCCTGCAGGATAAGCCTGAATGCAATAACAGGGAATCGGCAGCCACTGGATGAGGGCCACGCTTCATCCATGTGCTGTCCCCACTTAAAGAGTTGGCGATGGGTTAGTAACCAGTCGAGGGTAATGGCCAAATAAACAGAGTGAGCATCATGCTTAAGAGGGTGACCATTTAGGATGGTGGTGAGATCATGAGAGGCACTAGCATTGTGCAAGTGAAAGACAGAAAACAGTCTTTGTGGTTGATGACGTCATTTCAGGCAGTACTCCACTATAAGTTTCAGATCATTAGTGAGTGTGGTATTCAGGGTGAAAAGTCACTAGTTTGAATAGATAATACACTGTCATCAGTATAGATGAATTTCCTCGCTCTGGGTGCAGGCAATTATGTATGTTCAGATTAAAAAGGATTGGTGCTAGAATTGTTCCCTGTGGGAGGCCATTGGTAGCTCCACGAACTGGTGTGGTTGGCAATGTGCACTGTGAAACACCAGTCCCTTAGCAGAAATTCAACCATGCAGATGGCCCAATATGGCAGGACTCTCCATATTTTCGACAGTAACCTAATATGCCAGACAGCGTAATAGGCTGTTGTTAAATAAAGGAAGACAACACCAGTCTTAAAGTTTTTCTGAAAGCCATTTTCAATGAAGGTAGTTAAGGTGAGTACTTGGCCACAAGTGCTGCAGCTACAACAACAACAACTTGTATTTATATAGCGTTTTTAACATAGTAAAACATCCCAAGGCGCTGCACAGGAGTATTTTAAGACAAAAAATTTGACACCGATCCACATAAGGATAAATTAGGGCAGGTGACCAAAAGCTTGGTCAAAGAGGTGGGTTTTAAGGAGTGTCTTAAAAGAGGAAAGCAAGGTAGCAAGACAGACAGGTTTAGGCAGGGAATTCCAGAGCTTAGGGCCTAGGCAACAGAAGGCACGGCCACCAACGGTTGAGCGATTATAATCAGGGATCCTCAAGAGGACAGAATTAGAGGAGTGCAGATATCTCGGGGTGTTGTGGGGCTGAAGGAGATTACAGAGATAGGAAGGGGCGAGGCCATGGAGGGATTTGAAAACAAGGATGAGAATTTTTGAAATCGAGGTGCTGCTTAACCGGGAGCCAATGTAGGTCAGTGAGCACAGGGCTGATGGGCGAATGGGACCTGGTGCGAGCCAGGACATGGGCAGCCGAGTCTTGGATGACCTCGAGTTTACGTAGGGTGGAATGTGGGAGGCCAGCCAGGAGTGCGTTGGAATAGTCAAGTCTAGAGGTAACAAAGGCATGGATGAGGGTTTCAGCAATGGATGAGCTGAGGCAAGGGCGGAGACGGGTGATGTTACGGAGGTGGAAGTAGGCGGTCTTTTGGAAGCTATGGTGGAAACCGGCTTGGTCTGGGCTCAGCGTAGCATCAACTACTGGAGATACACACTGGAGGACTTGGAGGGAGTGCAGCATAGGTTTACCAGAATTATACCCGGACTCAAAGGGTTAAATTATGAGGAGAGATTACACAAATTAAGGTTGTATTCCCTAGCATTTAGAAGATTAAGGGGTGATCTGATCGATGTTTTCAAGATATTAAAGGGAACAAATATCTTGATATTAAGGGGAACAAATAGGTAGATAGAGAGAAACTATTTCCACTGGTTCGGAAGTCGAGGACACAGTCTAAAAATTAGAGCCATCCTTTCAGGAGTGAAATTAGGAAACACTTCTACACACAAAGGGTGGTAGAAGTTCGGAACTCTCTTCCGCAAATGACAATTAATGCTAGATCAATTGTTAATTTTAAATCTGAGATTGATAGATTTTTGTTAACCAAAGGTATTAAGGGATATGGGCCAAGGTGGGTATATGGAGTTAGGTCGCAGATCAGCCATGATCTCATGAATGGCAGAACAGGCTTGAGGGGTTCAATGGCCTACTTCGGGTCCTATGTTCCTAGGACCAGTTGTTCAAGCATCTTTTGCCACACACTCAGGAGGGAAATTGGTTGACAGCTTGCTACTAACTGCGGGTCCTTGCCTGGCTTAACTAGGCCAATGATCTCTGCTTGGTATGCCATACTGATGGAATTCGGCCTTCATGGATGACACAAGTGAAGAAAAGTGATGGCCAATTACAAGCTTGTGGATCAAGGTTTTTCAATTTAGGATATATGTTGTCATAGCCGGCTGCAGTACGCTCATATTATGCAGCATACAGTCAAGTTTTGATGGTGTGAAGATTAGTGGTGGGGTGAGGTTTATGGTTTAGAGCATTTCGACAAAAGTGCCACCATTCATCATGTTCTTTCTATTTGAAGACTTTGTTGCGGAGGAGTCTTGCCACTCTTTGTAGGTGACTGGCAACTGCATTGGCTGACACAGATGGTCAGGTCTTTGCTGGTGAATGTTGATCAGCACCCAGGCGATGGATGAGGCTGCAGCTTTTTTTGACTCAAGCAGGTGAAACCCATTGTGAGGTTAACTCTTCCCAATGTTCTTGATGAGTAGCATCAAGTGATACAATATCTGGGTGGCCAGATTCTTTGTACAGTTTCAATAATGCAGCACACTTTTTGCCCAGGCACACTGTCAACAAGGGGTGAAAGCCATGTGGGATTGTAGATTATACAGCTTTTAGAGGGTGCCACAAGGCGTTTGTAAGCTTTCTCCATTAGGACTTTATGCCATGTGATAGTAACAATGATTCGTTTTATAGTCTCTGTAAACAAAGTCCAATTAGCTTTACTAAGTTCCACTGCAGTTTCCTTGTCCAAAAGCAAAATACTGTGGATGCTGGAAATCTGAAATAAAAACAGAAAATGCTGGAAATACTCAGCAGGTCATTTCCAGCATTTGCTGTTTTTATTGCCATTTCCTTGCACTTTTGTTGAGTGATAGTCGCAGGCTGATGGTCAATGTTGACTGTGTGGAAAATCATCACGAACAGCGCATGATGCTGGTTGTGGGTGACTGTTGATTGATGTGAGCCAGCAGATGTCAGGGGAGTAGTCTTGACTCCATCTCTCTGAGCAGAAGATGCCATACTGTTTAGGGTGATGGATCAGGGCAAGCTCATTACTAGATGCCCACATTTGTAACCGAAATAGAGCTAAAATCATAAGACATTTTGCACCTGTTGAGCAAAGTTACATAACTCCTACTGTGATGATTTAGAAAGTGAGTCAATGTAAGAAAGAGAATAATAAATGGAGGATACTTGCTGGGTAGTTGCACCACACCACCAAATTCACACTTGCTGATACCCTGCATAGATTCTGGGCCAGAAAGGGGCAGAGTCAATTGTTCATATTACAGCAATTACTTCAATATAGCTGGGCCCCTGTCTGCCATGATATTTTCTTTGTGGTTATGTGCTGCCTTGGCGTAGAAGCCAACAAAAATGATGAAGAGATTAGCAATTGCATAAGCACCTGAAAACTGGCCCATTCCAAGCCCACCACCATCCCTGTGTAGATGAATTGCTAAGTGACTTGCATGCTGTTTGCTTTGGCAGGAATCATTTTGAGCTGAACTATTAAGTATTGTGTGGAAATTTTTTATGTGCCCAATTGTGACCTACAACTTTTATACAATCAAAGAATATTGAGGAACAGGGCAGAGGTGATCCCAATGCTTTGCATACTATTATACTGAGGATGCAATTGCTGAACATTTTGATTGCTTCTTGCCTTCTATGGCCAAATAGTAAATGTGTATGCAAAAGTTGATGTAGTTACCTTGGCACTTTTCCTATTGCTACTGAATTTCTTCCGTATTAGCTCCCAGGTTTAAGCAATCTGAGAGACTGCATTCACTTACTTTGTTATCGCTGCCCATTTAGCTTGGAGCTGAAATTTAACAGAAGGGTGCTTTTTGACTCCAAAGAGGGCCAGCCTCCATTGTTGTACCTCCATCAGCAGGACTTCCAAGAAGTCATCAAAAAGTGTTTTCCAATGTCTTTATTGTACAGTTTCAAATCAAAGTATGCACACCTCCTTACAGTAATGGCACTCCAGCAGGGCAATTAATGAAAGCACGTGGGTTTCCCTTTAAGGGCAAATAATGAGATCAGGGATGAGAAACTATCCCGATAAGGAGAAAGTTAAGACTCTTGACTATTCCCACCGGAGCAGACGAGGAGATTTAATTATGAAAGGTTTTGATAAGGCGACTAGGGAAAGACTGCTCTCTTTGGAGAATTAGCGGTGAGATGGTGGCAATTTAAAATCGGCACTCTGAGTGAGGACAGAGGTTAAGAGAAATTTCAGAAAATTGTTGGAATATGGGCTTGCTTTGCCACAGGAAGTAGTTGAGACAGCGACCGTTGCATCTTTTAAGGGATAAGTGGATAAAGGTTTGAAGCAGACGAAGATGCAGGAGGTCACGGTGAGAAAGTGAGGGAAGTGGGATTAGTTTTGGATTGCTCCACAAAGAGCCAACAGAGATACGATGGGCCAAACGGCCTCTGTTTTGGACTATGCCATGTTGCTTGGTAAGGGTGCAGGGTTGCAATGAGTTCAGTTGCGAGGCACTGCATTGAGCTGTCTGTCATTGGCACGGGTTCATGGCCTGGTGCTGACCATGGTGCTTAAAGTGAGCCCAGTTCTCCACAGCGCCAGCCGGCAACCTGGTGGACAACAGCAAACAAGGAACTAGCGGTGTGATTCCTGTAGTTCTTTATAATAATAAAAACACCGCGATGTTCGGTGTGTTCATAAGTAAGTGCCAAAGTAAGACTCAACCAGAGGAGAAGGCTTCATTTTTTATGCCGGTGCTAACGTTTTGCGCCTCAATCGCAAGGCAAGCTTTATCGCGTCATCGAACAGACACCCGGCTGGATTTAATCATATTTTAGTGGAAAATGTCATAGTTTCAGCATGGGGCATTGACATTTAATAAAAGATAGCATTTTAATAACTGCTGATATTTGAAGCTATTTATCTTTAAAATACCCCTGTTGAGTTCGCAAAGGGTTTTCATAATGTTGGTCAACTGAAGTCTTGAATAAAATGTTGGGGAAATATGAATAAAATCCTACAGGTATTGAGTATTGTTTTCTCCAGTTCATTTTCTTTATTCTTAATAACTCTATATTTTTTACAGTAATTAAAAACAAGAAGAAAAATCTAAAGACACCCAAGCAGACTTACCAACTAGAACAAAACTACAGATATTATTGTTAGGAAACATCAGATAAATGTGAACTATATAAAGAAATATTAAGGTCTGACAAAGAAATACCAACTAAGAAGACAGGTACCCCATTCCAATCTGAGCCACATGCTACCAGATGCCACTAATTATAGCTGATTTAAAAACGCACATATGTTAAAACAATTGCTGAATCTGTGTCTTACAAATTTCTCCATGGTTAGGACATTAATACAGGATCTCATAGGCGGCAGCCACTAAAAAACGGAGTAAAACTTTTTTTAAAGACATTTTACCAACTTTCAATGTGCCATCTATGTACTGAAGAAAACCACATTCTGTTCTACTTGTGTATCTCTCTTTTATCCCTGTTATAAGAACATAATAGGGGCAGGAGTAGGTCATTCGGCCCCTCGAGCCTGCCCCGCCATTCAATAAGATCATGGATGATCTGATCTTGGCCTCAACGCCACTTTCCCGCCTGCTCCCCATAACCCTTGACTCCCCTGTAGCTCAAATATATGTCTATCTCCACCTTGAATATATTCACTGACTTCACCTCCACAGCTCTCTGGGGTAGAGAATTCCAAAGATTCACGACCCTCTGAGAGAAGAAATTCCTCCTCATCTCCATTTTAACTGGGCGACCCCTTATCCTGAAACTGTGCCCCCTAGTTCTAGATTCCCCCACGAGGGGAAACATCCTCCCTGCATCTACTCTGTCAACCCCCCTCAGAATCTTATATGTTTCAATAAGATCACCTCTCATTCTTCTAAACTCCAATGAGTATAGGCCCAACCTGCTCAACCTTTCTTCATAAGACAACCCCTTCATCTCAGGAATTAACCTAGTGTGGAGTTTGCACATTCTCCCCGTGTTTGCGTGGGTTTCCTCCGGGTGCTCCGGTTTCCTCCCACAGTCCAAAGATGTGCGGGTTAGTTGATTGGCCATGATAAAAGTTGGCCCTTAGTGTTAGGGGGGATGTGGGGTTACGGGGTTACGGGGATAGGGCTTGGGTGGGATGGCTGTCGGTGTAGGGACCGGGTGCTAGGGTTTGGATGATCAGCCATGATCTCGTTGAATGGCGGAGCAGGCTCGAAGGGCCAAATGGCCTACTCCTGCTCCTAGTTTCGATGTTTCTATGAACCTTCTCTGAACTGCCTCTGATGCAAGTATATCCCTCCTTAAATAAGGAGACCAAAACTGCACTCAATACTCCAGGTGTGGTCTCACCAGTGCCCTGTATAGTTGTAGCAAGACGTCCCTACTTTTATACTCCATCCCCCTTGCAATAAAGGCCAACATTCCATTTGCCTTCCTAATTACTTGCTGCATCTGCATGCTAACTTTTTGTGTTTCATGTATGAGGACCCCCAGATCCCTCTGTACTGCAGCATTGTGTAGTCTCTATTTAAATAATAATTTGCTTTTTTATTTTTCCTACCAAAGTGGATAACCTCACATTTTCCCACATTATACTCCATCTGCCAAATTTTTGCCCACGCACTTAACCTATACATATCCCTTCGCAGACTCTGTGGCCGTGATTTTTCGGTTCGAGGCGGCTTGGGTGCGGGACAGCTGCTTTCTGGGTTCCAGACCTGCCCCCAAAGACATCAGATGCACAACTGTGATTTTGCGTCAATTGGCCATGTTAAGCCCGCCTGTGGGCTTGCCGGCCAATTAAGAGAAAGCCGGTGTCCGATGACGTCAGTTGATGATGCATCATCTGCCGGTTTTCTTAAAAGGGCCACGCACAATTTTTTGACAGCTCATTTCTCAGTGTTTGACAGCATTGTGGTGCTGCAAACACTGACAATCACTGTACAAAGGTAAGTTCTTGCACCCAGGCTCTCCAGTGACTCCCTCCTTAGGCTAGAATAGATGGCAGCTGCAGGTGAGGTGACAGAAACGATCTGTCACTGGTGAGAGAGGTTCTCCCAATGAGGTGGGACTACACGTGCAAATCAAAACTTGTTACCTACAGAAAAGCGTAAATGCATTAAAAATGATTTCCCCAACATTATCTTAACTCTGAAACTCACCAGTGCACCATTGGATCCTTCACACCACTTCTGCAACTGTCATCAATGCAGAAACATTACAGTAGACCCACAGCACGCCACATTTACCTGGCGTGGTGTCTGGACATCGGGAAGCCCGTCAAAATTGCAAAAAGCCTCTTAACTGCCTGTTAACAACCTGTTAACAAGCAGTTAAGTGGCTATAATGCTCTTCCCGCTGTTAGGTGTCGGGTCCTTGTGCAAATTGGGGACCCAACACTTGGGAAGATTCACTGGAGGCGGGTTGACAGCGGGTTTCCGACCCGCTGTCAATCTTTGCGATTTTGCTGGATGTCCCACCTCCAAACCCATTCCCTGAGCACCGGCAAAATTCCGGCCTGTCTGTCCTCCTCACAACTTGCATTCCCACCTATCTTTGTATCATCAGCAAATTTGGCTACAATACACACGGTTATATTTGAGTTTTAATCTGTTTTCATTGCACAAATCACTAAAATTGTGACACAGTTCAATATGGATATAACAAAAGCCAACCAAGCACTAGGGTTTATTTCTAGAGGGATAGAATTGAAAAGTAGCGAAATTATGCTAAACCTGTATCAGACCTGGGTTAGTCCACACTTGGAGTACTGTGTACAGTTCTGGTCGCCGTACTATATAAAGGATATAGAGGCACTGGAGAGGATGCAAAAAAGATTTACAAGGATGATACCAGAACTGCAAGGTTATACCTATCAGGAAAGGATGAACAGGCTGGGTCTCTTTTCTCTTGAAAAGAGAAGGCTGAGGGGTGACCTAATAGCGGTCTTTAAAATTCTGAAAGGTTTTGATAGAGTAGATACAGAGAGAGTGTTTCCACTTGTAGGTAAATGCAAAACTAGAGGCCATAAGATATTCACCAAGAAATCAAATAGGAACTTCAGCAGAAACCTCTTTATCCAGAGAGTGGTGAGAATGTGGAACTCGCTACCACAGGGAGTAGTTGAGGCGAATAGTATAGACGCAATTAAGGGGAGGCTAGACAAGCATATGAGGGAGAAGGGAATAAAGGGTTACGTTGATAGATTTAGATGAGGAAAGATGTGAGGAGGCTCGAGTGGAGCATAAACGCCGGCATGGACTGGTTGGGCTGAATGGCCTGTTTCTGTGCTGTATATTTTATGAAATTCTATGCAATTGCTATTATTATGAATGTGACAGTAAAATTCAGATATAGATTTACCACTGTGGTAGTCTGATAGTAGTCAACCTATGGTGTTGGACTGATGGTGGGTAGATGTATTACACTTCTCTCTGTGACTAATCTATGGTTGTAGTTTGTGCATTCACACATGTATAATGATGTGTCATACATGATACACTGGAACTGAACTTCCTTCATCGCACCTCCACTCCTGACTCCACTGGAGCATCCAGAGTCAGATGGGGGTCAGCTAATTTTGATAATTCCGGCTGCTGCCTGCACCAGTATGGGAACATCTTAGGTACCTACTTGGGGGCAAGGGGGAAGAAAGATGATGGAATGTGTCGCTGAATGGGCGTTTGTGGGAGAAGCTGGCATGACTGGCTGAAAATGGCACCAACATTCAAAATTGGACCAATTTAATTCTGCCTGCTTGCAGTCGTGAGATGTTCTAAGCCAAGAACTAGGCCTGGACACCTGTGGACCCCTCAATTGATCTGGATTCAGATATCTTTCCGGTGTCCAGGTTACTGGGTGTTCAGGAGCTGGGAGCTATGCGAAATCCAGCAGGTGACGCTTTCCTGCTAGCCGCACTTGCTTTTAACTGTCAGGAAATTTATGGAGCAGACCGAACTATTGCCTACTCCAGCCCCCAGCATGAATTCCCATATGTCATTCTTCAGGGAAAAGATCTAGCATTTCTGGGTCCTGCTCAACTTCACACCTTCATTGGCCTGCTTCTATGCTCTTTACCCTGGAATTGCACCTCATACCCCAAGGAAATTTGGAACCACCATGTGTAGAATCTCAAACCATCATTTCCATTTATTATATAAAGCCAATGGATTGTAGCAGCTATATTGGTGGTGCAGCAGCAAATTTGGTAACTAGTTGGAAGGTGAAATCTCTGAATTGGTCTTAACTTAAAATTTATTCTAGTGTTCGTTTTTTTTAATGCTGGGCCTGACTCAGGGCATAGAATTGGGTACAATGACAATTGTATGTGTCCAATCTGGTCCAAACTCTAACTGGAAATGAAAGTAAGATATTTCTGTGCAAGTCTCGGTTTCACTGACTGTCAGTCTCTTTCTCCTGTCCTGACCTGATCCCAAGCAGTTCAAAAGACAAAAGCCACAGCAGGAGCCAAACGTAAGCAATAAACATTTAGGTGCCAGCCTGTACCAAACAAAAACTAGGAGCCGCTTAACGTATGAAATAAACAAATATTGGGCAGATCTGAAGTCAATCATAAGAACATAACAAAACTTGGAATGTGAAAGGCCAATTGGCTCATCAAGCCCTCCCAATTTACAATGCATACATGACAACCTCAAGCATAGACTCCTTTCTCCCACCCAAGATCTCTATACTCTTTTCCTAACCACCATGTAAATCCAACAGATCAATTAAGAGCTCTATAACCGTCAATCACTTTCACAATGGGTATAAATCAGTATCTTTTAAAATGGGCTAGAATATTTCTGTCAATTTATTCCTGTATAGGAAAAAATTCTAAACTCGACTTTCAAATTTTGTGGATTTTGTTAATGTGTCCTTACGTTCTTTACTACCATCGAAGCTAAATATCCTACTCCAATGAAAATAAGTTCAGTGACATGAGTCGTTCACATCATGCACACAATGTGGTTTGTGCCCATGCACAGCGCAGCAGCTAACAGGCTTTTCTGGAACTCAGGGCTATTCCTGCAATATGTAAAAATCCTACATTGAAATCACAATCTCATATATTGAAATTTAGCCAAATCTCTTTGAAAAAGGTAATGGACAGCAATTTGCGGTGGGTAATAAAAGCGAACGAACAGCATTCACTGTTAATACCCCTTTGAAACTGACCACAACTTCAGGATGTAGCACATGCGCATCCTAATGTGGAAGTCCTGAAGTTGTGGTCAGTGATTCACTGCTGCAACACTGGCTGCACTGCGGTCCCCCCTCCCCAACCCCGCAATCAGTGTAATCGGTCATATCGGGGAGACTGACAAAAACGTTGGCTGTTCTGCAGTAATATCGCTGTTAAATGCCCCATTAAAAGTTAGAGGGGGAAAAATTCGGGTACACCAAGAGAATTGCCGGTGACATCGGCAACTCGAGTTAATGACTGCTGAAAATGGCCGCAGTGCTGCCATTGAAAAATTCGCGCTGGGGGTTGGCGATGTGTAGCACAGCGCTAAATAACTGTACAATGCCCTCCTGGTGGCGTTAATGGAGACATCCGAACCGAAGTTCCCGTCCACAGATGGCGTTGCAGTTTCTTACAGCCAATGGGAGTGAGGCTGTGGCATTCGCAAGGCATTGTGGGCAATTAATGGGGCTATGAATCAATGTATTCAGAACTAATAAAAACTACAATGCAGTGAAAAAATGCAGCTTTCAGCCCTTCTGCCTTTCAATAAAAAAATTACCATTAAAAAGAAATCTCAAATGGGATTCTTCCGCTCTTAAAGCTGAATTCCCTTCCGAACCTCAAAAAATGGGAAAAGTGCTTCAGCGCTAACACAAATGGCTCAGCAAGCCAGGGAGAGGGCACCCAGGGTCTTGCACGCAACACTCCAGCTTTGTGCAGGGAGGTCAACACTGTAAGAGAGGTCCTCTGCCCATCGGGGCCAGGAGGCCCTCCAGAAAGAACAATGTGGGACCAGATCGCTAAGGCCATCACTGCCAGCAGTGTCACCCCCACCACCTGGCTCCAGTGCCCAAAGAAGCTTCATGACCTCAGACCACTGGTCAATGTCAGTGAATGCATCTTCAAAAGCCGTCTCCTACCAACTGCATAACTAGAATCACACACTTCTCAATGCATGACTCCCCTCCCAATCACTCACCTACCAACAATCTGTACCAAACATAAGGCACATCTCCCATTCCTAGCCTCACCTCACCCCCTTGGAGGAGATGCTGCAAGCCATTCTTGGCAGGGGCATGGCTGAGCCCTTGGCCAGCAGTGGGGCTGAAAGAATACAAGATGCTGGGATCCTTATATGTTATCCTCCTTCTTGCATGTACCTCTTGCTTTTCTGCCCTCCCCTCACCACAACTTCACCCTTGTGCCTTCCTCATTTCACACACCCAAGAAATACAGCCTGTCCAGCCAGTGGTTGATCAAGAAGAGGGAGAGGAGAGTGAAGAAGAAGAAGAACAAGAAGATGATTGATTTGCCACTCCAGACACCAGCTCCTCAAGGCCGACCAGCAAAGCCATTTGCAGTGTCTCCCACTAAAGTCAGCAGCCTTCCACCAGCCATGCTGCAGTCACTGGGGTAGCACTGCATGATATCAGTAGGATAGGCAAAGGCACACACAAGACAGCCACTAAGGGAATGCATAAGGGTGATGAGTTGATTTCTTGATGTCATACTGGATGGATAGAAGTTGGATTGGAAAGTTTGCTTTGCGGTGGCTTTTTCAGCATCGTGGCCAAAAGGACACTGTGATGGTCAGTAACAGAGGGAAGGTAAGGTGTGGGACTAATGTTGAAAGGGGAATTGG
Source organism: Somniosus microcephalus (assembly GCF_052327205.1). NCBI lineage: Eukaryota > Metazoa > Chordata > Chondrichthyes > Squaliformes > Somniosidae > Somniosus > Somniosus microcephalus. The sequence continues at coordinate 426,230,075 of NC_140987.1, forward strand.
GGTTGTGGTCACTGGGACCACAGGCGGATGATTCCATCCTGGTTATCCCGGCCAGAAAGTGGCTGTCTGGAATGCACCCTTCCATCTGCTTCCTCCTCTTCTGTGTCTTCCTTTTCCCTTTGCAAGTGGATGCTGTAAATGTGAAATGACAGCATAAAATGCTGGAAATACTCAGCATCTTGACCTGAGACGTGAACTCTGTTTCTCTCCAATGGATGTTGCCTGACCTGTTGAGTATTTGCAGCATTTTCTGTTTTCTCAGAGGCCTTCCTTTACCATCCAAGGTCTTGCAAGTGTCCAGCAGCACTCCCTACATACTTAAAAAACTTTTAACATCGATTGCAGCAAGCCACTACTTCAATAAAATCAAAAACCCAGTCCAAAAGCTTAAATGCAAACTTACCTGAAAGAAGTGTGTGTCCCTTTAAGAAGTGCTGACGGTGCCGCTGTCGGTCTCTTTGCACGCTGGGTTTCCCTGGCTGACTGATGTCACCAAGCAGCCATTTTTTTGCAGGGCGCTAATACGTACTGGCAGCACTACGGGGAGGTACAAAATAGAGGACGCTGCGGGACCCTTCGCCATTTTTTGACGGTAATGGGTGGCGTAAAGCCCCCGAATTTTTCGCCCAGACTCTTCTGGATTTAACAGCATGTTGACTGCTAAACAAATGTTATGGCCCTGAAAAAATAATTTTAATTTTGTGGAGTGTCAAATTTCTCCATTAAAAAAAATACATTTTTAAGAAACTTAAATTTAAAAAAAGGTTTGTTCATCTTTATTTCAGGTTTACCCTTTCCCCATGTGGGAGCCCCAACCTTTGTTTTGCTCACTACAACAATTAAAAAAAAGTTAGAATCAAAGGAGCTTACTCACTTCCTGGTTCTCGGTTTGTGAGAATTCTGCATTGTGATTGGCTGCTTAGACAGCATGTTGGCATCACAGCAGATCGCGCTGTGGAATTCCCAAAAAACTACGCTGATTTCAACTGCACGTTGGAAAAGCCAAACGCCTCGCCACAGGAATCGCGAGATCTTTGTGGGAAGCTTACTTCAGGGCCAGCGGCGAACGCCTTTGCTTCGCCACCGACCGCAAATTAAGGGCCATTATATTTGTAGTTTTAATGCCTACTGTGTATGGAATTAAAAAATTTTTTCAAACCTCTGTTTAAAAATATATTACCCTGTACCAAGGATTTGTTTGGCCACTTACATAGATATGACTCACAATACAGTGAATGTTAATGTGTAATGCATGAAATATGCACTTTCAAATATTAATTGTTTTTGATGTTATCATACTAACTGGAATTTGTTTAACACAGCACCTGCAGACATGCACTTGATCAAATAAATGACCCTCCTTTACAGTCTGCCTCACTGAAAATACTTAACAGGTTTATATATTATGATTATGTACATTTAAAACCTCACAGATTTTGAGGTTATAGCATAAATTTGATTAGATCTTTCATAAGTATATAATTTGAGTCATAGTCTTAATGAATTCCAGTACCTTTCTGTGAACTCACTATTCAAATGTATGCAGGTGGACTGAGTAGAACTGTCTGTTGACACTGTTGGTTTCCAGGGGCTGAGAATAACAGTGGTTATTTGTACATTCACGCATGTGTCATGCTGTGTCACACATGAAACACATGTAGATTCTCAAGCCATCGCTTCCAATTATTTTATATAGCTAGTGGCATGTAACAGCTACAATGCACAGAAAAAATGGGAATGTGGCAGAAAATTCAGTAACATTTTTACAATATGTTATTAGAATTGTGTTTCTTTGTAAGTTGTTTTATTTTTATTTCCCAATTTAAAAAAAACAGGTACAATTCCTGGCTGAGAGGACTGGTGTGTCAACTTTTAACTGGCTGCTAGAAAGCGCACAACTGCAGCTTAGGTTGATGAGCCTTCTGATTTTCTAATTTCCTCTGGCGAAACATCTGACCTGCACTCGGCACTCTCCCCTTCCAATTGGGGCAAGTATTAACTGGCAACATAGGCAATAAACCTGTGTTACATAGATAGACATAGAACATAGAAACTAGGAGCAGGAGTAGGCCATTCGGCCCTTTGAGCCTGCTCCGCCATTCAACGAGATCATGGCTGATCATCCAAACCCTAGCACCCGGTCCCTACACCGACAGCCATCCCACACAAGCCCTATCCCCGTAACCCCACGTAATTAATCCCCCCTAACACTAAGGGCCAATTTTTTTATCATGGCCAATCAACCTAACCCACACATCTTTGGACTGTGGGAGGAAACCGGAGCACCCGGAGGAAACCCACGCAAACACGGGGAGAATGTGCAAACTCCACACAGACAGTCACCCGAGGCCAGATTTGAACCCGGGTCCCTGGCGCTGTGAGGCAAAAGTGCTAACCACTATGCCACCGTACCACTCTGCATCACAACATTGAGACAGTGTTTATATGTTAATTAGCGAAAATGTACACATTGTATTACAAACTGTATTTACTGTCAGAGAACGATATAGTGAGGATGTTGTGCTGTCTAAAAACAGCTTTCTGTTCTCAACTCATCTACCATCCATTCATTAACTAATTGATCATTGGCTCTTGCCCACTTTGTTCCCTTAACTTAAAGGTTATGTCCAATCTTGATCTGTATGTCCTGGCTAATTGGCTTGTTCTCCCGATGCACCTCAGTATCCTACTTCTGCCAAGCACTGGCTATTCATAATTGCTGATAATTTAACTGTTATTTTTTTGCCATAAACACATGTAAAATAATGAACCTACACAACCCAATTTTTTATATAGCGTTCCATTAATATTTAAGTGCTATGTCTTTGTCATAAATGTTTTGTTTATTCCTTCTTCCAAACACCTGAACAAAAATTGGGAGATAATTAAAGAACAAGTTCAAATATTTTTTCCTGTGTGTCATTATTTTCAAAGCTTTATACTGTTAAAATCCCTTTCGAGCTGCTTCTGCGAGGCAAACATTAACAAAAATGCATATTCTTACCTTTGTTCTGTAGCTGAATTTCTAATGGCTTCACTTTGGGTATTTTTGTATTTGTAGGTGGAAATGACGTGAATCAGAGAATCTGTTGCTCTAGCAACATTTGTTTATGTTCCCAGAGTGGTTTCGGCGCATAGTTTAACTGTAACAATGCCAAGTCACTGCATTTTGGCTCAATGCAGGAAAACAAATCAGGATAGTTTTGTTCTGCATTTGTTAACCAAGGAACCATTATTCATTAAGAAATCAATTTGTTTTGTAGATAAACAGGAGCCATATTATGTAGTTTCCATTCTTCTACCATCTGCAGTACAGATTGTGCACCTGATGATTTTTAGTGTTTTTACTGCCAACCATCTGGTGTTTATGAACTGCAGTTTTTTGTTTCATTTTCTGTGTTGTTTCTTAAAAATATAAGACTGTAACATGATTCTTTATAAAAGTCCAACTTAATTAAGCAAGCTCTAAATATTTAAATAAACTGGTTATTCTGTTTCCTGTATTTTGAGGTTTCGGATCATTCTTCTTATCCCCATTTTGATTTATTCATACAGTAATTGTAATATGGGCTGAATGGAAGTAGGATTCTGGACAACAAACATTTTCTAATTGCTTCCGGGCATCTATTAAGGTGTGTATTTTTGTAATGTTTTAATTCCTTTCTGTTTGTTTACTTATTTTGTATTTTCTTTGGGGGGGAAAATTGGGTTGATTTGCGCCTCTCGTTAGCCTCTCAGAGGGAGCGTGCGGCAGCACGTAGCGCCGTCAAATTCAGTAGTAGCGCCCCAGGCAGGAGGTGGAGCGCTTTCCAGTAGCACCCCAGCTCTTGCTTGGGGTGCTACTACTACTGAATTTATGGCGGAGGGGCGCAAACATTTTCGGGGTGCTAAAATTAGCGCCCCGGCAACGTTAACGCCCTGAAAGCGGCGCCACCCAAGTTCTCCCCCTTTACTTTTACAATTCTGGGTAAATATTTCTTACATGTTACTGATGTAAGAAAACTACTAAGCACTTGGTTGAGTATAAAACAAAGCTTTAATCAACTGTTTTACACCCATGAGTTTCTAGTTACATCACTAGTTCCTGGTTACAAAAACATCCTGGGCAAGCTGGGCCCACGCCCGAGTATTTATACTCCTTGGACGGCGCCATCAGCTGGCCGCCCAGTGTTATTTCATGAGTCATTTCTTCATGAATGATAAGATTCGTGACAGTTACTATGATATTTTTGTGCTCCTTGTCCAGGACATTGCCAGAAATGGAGCGCAATCTGAAGGCAGGGCACGCTGCGTGCACCTGAAGAGGCCAGTGGCAGGACCAGGGCAAATCGGTCCACCGGCCTTCATTTGTATATTACCAGCGAGTTGTTCCATGGCCCCAGAGTCATGGCCCCAGAGACAGCTCGCAGTTTGAGGGGGGCAGCAAGAACCTAAGGTGAATCCGGGGCCTGCGGTGAGACAATTGGGAGGGGGGCAAGCGATGGCCGGCAGAGGCCGGCTGTTTGAATGTGCAGCTGGGAGGAGCACTCCTGCTCCACATTCATTTTGGTGGTGGTCTCCAGCAGTCCTTTTCAGGACCGCTGGTTATGCTGCATGTAAAGCTGGTAACCCTGCTGCATTCAGTGTAAACCAATTTCTGGTTTGGGTCCTAAGAGAGGCGTTATTCAAGGGGCCTAACGTCTGTTTTAGGCAGCTGCCAGGGATGCCACGACAGTCCCCGATCCAATAGGGTGTCAGATGTATTTCTGATGCTATTTGGGCACGGGAGGTTGAATCTCTGCACAATCATTTTCTGCCTGGAAAACAGGCACAATCCAATGTTTAGGCCCTTATGTCCTTTTTCTGTGAACTTCATTTGGCAAGTTGTACTTTTATTCATAAATAATTACATGATTCTCACTCTATCATAAATAGACTCTAGAGCCTAGATTTTCTGCTTGTGCAAAAATCTGAGTGGAATATGAGGGATGCCATTTCCCTCTTCCTGACATCATGTAAGCTGACCCCGCTGCAGCTGTGGGGTGAGCCTACTTTTAATAATTGCAGTGATCTCCTAACATTTATAACGGATTGGGAGCTCACCATTTGGGGAAAGGGGAATTACCATGCTGCCACAAGAGGCCAATACACGAGGAAGAGTTTGACAGATTTCGCAACTGGAAAGAGTACTTACAGGTATGCAGAGTATAACATGTTTATAGCCAACAAAGTTTGCATGGTGACAAACAGGCAAGTATCCAAAAAACAAAAAATCTTGACGTCTGATAAAAAGAAGTTGTCTCCAGGTAGGGTTATTGGATTCACTGTCAAGAATGAAGAAACAGACCCAAAATTTGAAGACACTTTGATAGAGGGCACTAAAGAACCCAATTGCAAGCTTATTTTAGGTGGCTGTGAAGACACATTAAAAGGAGTAATTAAGTTTAGGGAATTCTACATTGTCTTTATGGATGCAGAAATTTTAATCTAGGAAAAAGAGGGAAGGCTTTGGGAATTGATCTTGTGGGACTCACAATAGAACATCCATTGGATCTATCGTTAGGAGATGCTGGGCAAATTGTATATCAAAAAGCTGCAGGAAGATCAAAGCATTCAGCTGCCACCATCTGAAGTCAAGGAAGATCATGTAAAATTGCACAATAAAACCACTAAGCCACAATAAAGTGGAGGGTTCTCTATTCAATCATAGATTGTTACAAATTTACATAGATATCGAGGCAAATGAAAGTACCTTCTGGGACATGAGAGCAAGGGCCAATGTCCACGAGTGGTGTAATATGCTGAAGACCCCCACCCCCCCGGAAAATTAGACTGACAGGCGCAAAAAGAAATCTAGTTGAATCACAGTGCTTTTCATAGATTTGGCTAAAACATTTGACACGGTGTAACATAATTGTTAAATGTTTAGAAAGAATGGGAATTGCAAATGGTTTTACAGCCTTTGTCTGTAATCTTCTTCTAATACAACAATGATGGAGACAGCAACACCTAAAACTAACCTAAAACTAAACTAACTAAACATTCACTCCCTCCACCACTGTCACACGGTGGCTCCAGTGTGCACCATCTACAAGATGCACTGCAGCAACTCCCCAAAGCTTCTTTGACAGCATCTCCCAAACCCGAAACCTCTACCACCTGGAAAGAAAAGGGCAGCAGGCACATAGGAACACCACCACCTCCAAGTTCCCCTCCAAGTTACAGACCATCCTGACTTGGAAATATATCGCCGTTCCTTCATCGCCACTGGGTCAAAATCCTGGAACTCCCTAACAGCACTGGTCAGGACTGGCAGCTCAATATTCCGGGGTATAGAATCTTCAGGCGAGACAGAGGGGGGTGTAAAAGGGGAGGGGGTGTTGCAATATTAATTAAGGAGTCAATTACTGCTGTAAGGAGGGATGATATATTAGCGGGTTCCTCTAATGAGGCCATATGGGTAGAACTTAAAAACAAAAAGTGGGCAAGCACTTTGCTGGGAGTGTACTATAGGCCCCCAAACAGTCAGGGGGAGATAGAGGAACAGATATGTAGGCAAATCTCAGAAAAGTGCGAAAATAATAGGGTAATAATAGTGGGGGATTTCAACTTCCCCAATATAAATTGGGATAGTCAGAGTGTGAAAGGCTTAGAGGGTGCAGAATTCTTAAAGTGCATCCAGGAGAGCTTTTTGAGCCAACATGTAGAAAGTCCTACAAGAGAGGGGGCGGTACTGGACCTAATTCTAGGGAATGTAGCCGGGCAAGTGGTGGAAGTGTCAGTAGGAGAGCATTTTGGCGACAGTGACCATAATTCGGTGAGATTTAAGGTGGTCATGGAAAAGGACAAAGACGGCCCGGAAATAAGGGTTCTAAATTAGGGGAAGGCCGATTTTAATATGATAAGGCAGGATCTGGCCAAAGTGGACTGGGAGCAGCTACTTATAGGAAAATCCACATCAAAACAGTGGGAGACTTTCAGAAGGGAAATAGAGAGAGTACAACGCCAACATGTTCCTGTAAAGGTCAAGGGTGGGACCAACAAGCAAAGGGAACCTTGGATGACAAGGGATATACAAAAATGCATTAGGAATAAAAGGGGGGCTTTTGGCAGTTACAAAAGACTAAAGACGGAAGAAGCCCTAGAGGAGTATAAAAAGTGCAGGGGCGTACTTAAAAAAGAAATTAGGAGGGCGAGGAGGGGCCATGAAATAACACTGGCGAGCAAAATAAAGGAAAATCCTAAGATGTTTTATAAGTATATTAAGGGCAAGAGGATAACCAGGGAAAGGGTAGGGCCCATTAGGGACCAAAGTGGCAATCTGTGTGTAGAGCCAGATGAGGTAGGCGGGGTTTTAAATGAATTTTTTGCATCTGTGTTCACTATGGAGAAAGACGATGCAGACATAGAAATCGGGCAAGGGGACTGTGACATACTTGAACATATTAGCATCGAGAGGGAGGAGGTGCTAGCGGTTTTAGCAGGCCAAAAAGTGGATAAATCCCCAGGCCCGGACGAGATGTATCCCAGGCTGCTGTGGGAGGCAAAGGAGGAGGTTGCAGGGGCTCTGACACAAATTTTCAGAACCTCTCTGGCCACAGGGGATGTACCAGAGGACTGGAGAACAGCTAACGTAGTACCATTATTCAAGAAGGGTAGCAGGGATAAACCAGGGAATTACAGGCCAGTGAGCCTAACATCTGTGGTAGGGAAATTATTGGAAAAAATTCTGAGGGACAAAATTAGTCTCCACTTGGAGAGGCAAGGATTAATCGGGGATAGTCAGCATGGCTTTGTCAAGGGTAAATCATGTCTGACAAATCTGATTGAATTTTTCGAGGGGGTGACTAGGGGGTGGATGAGGGAAATGCTGTGGATGTGGTTTACATGGACTTCAGTAAAGCTTTTGACAAAGTCCCGCATAGGAGACTGGTCAAGAAGGTAAGAGCCCATGGGATCCAGGGTGCCTTGGCGCGTTGGATCCTAAACTGGCTGAGTGGCAGGAGGCAGAGGGTGATGGTCGAAGGTTGCTTTTGTGACTGGAAGCCTGTGTCCAGTGGGGTACCTCAGGGATCGGTGCTGGGTCCCTTGTTGTTTGTGATCTACATAAATGATTTGGATGAGAATGTAAAAGGTATGATCAGTAAGTTCGCAGATGACACGAAAATTGGTGGGGTGGTAAATTGCGAGGAGGAAAGCCTCAGGCTACAGGACGATATAAACGGGTTGGTCAGATGGGCGGAAAAGTGGCAAATGGAATTTAACCCTGAAAAGTGCGAGGTGATGCATTTTGGACGGACAAATAAGGCAAGGGAATACACAATGAATGGTAGGACCCTAGGAAGTACAGAGGGTCAGAGGGACCTTGGTGTACATGTACATAGATCCCTGAAGGCAGCGGAACAGGTAGATAAGGTGGTTAAAAAGGCATATGGGATACTTGCCTTCATTAGCCGAGGCATAGAATGTAAGAGCAGGGAGGTTATGATGGAGCTGTACAAAACGCTGGTGAGGCCACAGCTGGAGTACTGTGTGCAGTTCTGGTCGCCTCACTATAGGAAGGATGTGATTGCTTTGGAGAGGGTGCAGAGAAGATTCACCAGGATGTTACCTGGGATGGAGCGCCTCAGCTATGAAGAGAGGCTGGACAGGCTGGGGTTGTTTTCCTTGGAGCAAAGAAGGCTGAGGGGGGACCTGATTGAGGTGTACAAAATGATGAGGGGCATAGATAGGGTAGATAAAGAGGAACTTTTCCCCTTAGTAGGGGGGTCAATAACAAGGGGGCATAGATTCAGGGTAAGGGGCAGGAGATTTAGAGGGGATTTGAGGAGGGACTTCTTCACCCAGAGGGTGGTTGGAATGTGGAACTCAATGCCTGAAAGGGTGGTAGAGGCAGGAACCCTCACAACATTCAAGAAGCATTTGGATGAGCACTTGAAATGCCATTGCATACAAGGCTATGGACCAAATGCTGGAAAATGGGATTAGACTGGACAGGGATGGATGGGCGGCGCAGACACGATGGGCCGAAGGGCCTCTTTCTGTGCTGTAAAACTCTATGACTCTATGACTGTAGGAGCACCTTCACCACACGTACTGCAGCGGTTCAAGAAGGTGGCTCACCACCACCTTCGCAAGGGCAATTAGGGATGGGCAATAAATGCTGGCTTTGCCAGCGATGCCCACATCCCAGGAACGAATAAAAAAAAATCAAAGTTAAGATGGATTCTTTCATCGCTATTAACATTGCTATCAAATTTCTCTTGAGTGCCTTGGAAATGAAGGATTCAGTTCTTGGTTGAACTGATTGGAACTGTAAGTCAAAGTTACTGCCTTGCTTTTGGCAATGATATTGCTATCGTGGGTAATACACATTCGGGTATGATGAACAAATTAAGGATGTTTCAATCTTTTTGCAAATAAAACTGATGCTCAAATCAATATCAAGAAGACCATAGGGTTTCATTTGACACATAAGAACATGACAGTTCTTGTACTCCCAAGGCAAGAAATACAGTATTATTTGGCACAAGAATTATAAGAACATAAGAAACAGCAGCAGGAGTAGGCTAATCGGCCCCTCGAGCCTGCTTCATCATTCAATACGATCATGGCTGATCCAATGTTGGCCTCAACACCACTTTCCCGCTCTCTCCCCATACCTCTTGACTCCCTATAAATTAAATTAATGAGAAGCTTTGTTACGTGTTATGAGCTGTTACAGTTAAGACTAGTGACTTATTATGACAAATCTTGTGCTTTGTAATTGACTATTTTGCCCAAGTAGTATAACTTAAAAAAAAGTCTGTTCTAAGCAAATCTATATCTATATATATAAAGCGGCTCTTCTGTCTGTCTGTCTGTCTGTCTGTCCGCCTGGTCTCGATGCGTTTGGAAGTTACAGAGCGTACCGACGCGCGCGTCGCCTCAAAAGAAAGCTTGCGATTCCGGACCAGTCATCGGCGTATTTACGTTTCGGCCGGACAAAAATCCCGCCCGTGGTATCCCAAAAACGTTCAGCGTTCCGCTCATTAGCATCTCATTAGCGACCGTGTGACGTCGAGGTCTTCTACAGTTGAGTGTCGAGTGACTCGACGATTGACCAATCCTACGCTTCGGTGACCTGACCGGTCGACCAATCGGTGCGTGTGTGGGCGGGCCTTATCCTTCTGAACCGAGGTGAGTGGCCGCCATCTTGATTTTCCACGATTTTTTCCCCACACTTTCTGTGTGTTAGGGAACTAAGGTAAATATTTGAATTATGTGTTAGGGAATTAATTAACAATTTATTTCGTTTTATATTGTGTTTAGCAACCCCCCCCCTCCTCCTCACCCTCGCGCAGGGGGACTCGGTGCTGGTCTCCAGGCCCGCTGCAGGCAGGCCTGAAGCTCCAAAAATTTCTCTATCTCTCTCTCTTCCTCTCTCCCTCTCCTTCTCCTCTTCCCTCTCTCTCCTTCTCCTCTTCCCTCTCTCTCCTTCTCCTCTTCCCTCTCTGTCTCTCTCTACTTCCCCTCTCACGTTTGACGGTGTCGGGGCCCGAAGTGAGCCGCTCTAACGGCCGCCAGCCCGCGGGGTTTCCCTGCCTACTCCCCGCTCTAACGGCCGCCAGCCCGCGGGGTTTCCCTGCCTACTCCCCGCGGGCCGCCCCGCGCCGCTGGCACTGACCGCGCATGCGCCGGCCGCCCGCGAGAGCCCGCTCTGCTTTTTTTTAAACGGCAACCACGCATGCGCACGGCCGTTGCGCAGCCGCCTTGACGCCGGCACGCATGCGCACGGCCCCCGTGACGCCAGCACACAGCCTCGTGAGATCGCGGGGGGGGGTGCGAGCCTCGTGAGATCGCGGGGGGGGGGGTGCGAGCCTCGTGAGATCGCGGGGGGGGGGTGGTGCGAGCCTCGTGAGATCGCGGGGGGGGGTGCGAGCCTCGTGAGATCGCGGGGGGGGGGGGGGTGCGAGCCTCGTGAGATCGCGGGGGGGGGGTGCGAGCCTCGTGAGATCGCGGGGGGGGGGGGGTCGGTGCGAGCCTCGTGAGATCGCGGGGGGGGGGTGGTGCGAGCCTCGTGAGATCGCGGGGGGGGGGGTGGTGCGAGCCTCGTGAGATCGCGGGGGGGGGGGTGGTGCGAGCCTCGTGAGATCGCGGGGGGGGGGGGAGAGAGCCTCGGGAAATCGCGGGGGGGCGGGGGGGGGAGAGCCTCGGGAAATCGCGGGGGGCGGGGGGGGGAGAGCCTCGGGAAATCGCGGGGGGCGGGGGGGGAGAGAGCCTCGGAAATCGCGGGGGGGGGGGAGGGGAGAGAGCCTCGGGAAATCGCGGGGGGGGGAGGGGAGAGAGCCTCGGGAAATCGCGGGGGGGGAGGGGAGAGAGCCTCGGGAAATCGCGGGGGGGGGGAGGGGAGAGAGCCTCGGGAAATCGCGGGGGGGGGAGGGGAGAGAGCCTCGGGAAATCGCGGGGGGCGGGGGGGGGAGAGCCTCGGGAAATCGCGGGGGGGGGAGGGGAGAGAGCCTCGCGGAAATCGCGGGGGGGGGAGAGCCTCGGGAAATCGCGGGGGGGGGGAGCCTCGGGAAATCGCGGGGGGGGGGGAGCCTCGGGAAATCGCGGGGGGGGAGAGCCTCGGGAAATCGCGGGGGGGGGGGGGAGAGCCTCGGGAACTCGCGGGGGGGGGGGAGAGCCTCGGGAAATCGCGGGGGGGGGGGGAGAGCCTCGGGAAATCGCGGGGGGGAGAGCCTCGGGAATCGCGGGGGGGGAGGGGAGAGAGCCTCGGGAATCGCGGGGGGGGAGAAGCCTCGGGAAATCGCGGGGGGGAGAGCCTCGGAAAATCGCGGAGGGGGGGAGAGCCTCGGGAAATCGCGGGGGGGAGAGCCTCGGGAAATCGCGGGGGGGGGCGGGGGGGGGAGAGAGAGCCTCGGGAAATCGCGGGGGAGAGAGAGAGAGGGTGGGGGAGGAGAGAGAGAGAGAGGGTGGGGGAGAAGAGAGAGAGCGGGTGGGGGAGAAGAGAGAGAGGGTGGGGGAGGAGAGAGAGGGTGGGGGAGGAGAGGGTGGGGGAGGAGAGCGAGGGTGGGGAGGAGAGAGAGAGGTGGGGGAGGGGAGGGAGGAGAGAGGGAGGGTGGGGGAGGAGAGAGGGAGGGTGGGGAGGGGAGGAGAGAGGGAGGGTGGGGGAGGGGAGGAGAGAGGGAGGGGAGGAGAGGGAGGGTGGGGGAGGAGAGAGAGAGGGTGGGGGAGGAGAGAGGAGGGTGGGGGAGGAGAGAGAGGGTGGGGGAGAGAGAAAGTGGGTGGAGGGAGGAGAGAGAGAGGGTGGGGGAGGAGGAGAGGGTGGGGGAGGGAGAGAGAGGGGGAGGGAGGAAAGAAAGGGTGGGGGAGGAGAGAGAGGGGAGGGGAGGAGAGAGAGAGAGAGGGTGGGGGGTGGGGGAGGGGAGTGAGGGTGGGGGGAGGGGGAGAGAGGGTGGGGGAGGGAGAGAGGGTGGGAGAGCGAGGGGGTGGGGGAGCGAGGGAGGGTGGGGGGAGGGGAGCGAGAGGGGGAGGGCAGGGAGAGGGGGGAGGGAAGGGGGAGAGTAAAGCAGGGAGAGACGGGGAG